>NC_056735.1:1242774384-1243011884 GCF_019279795.1 Protopterus annectens | reverse complement strand
CAGGGGCCTGTGCTGAGGCAATAAAAGGAAGTCTCTGAGCCTTTTCTTGGATTCTAAATAATCCTGGCTCTCCCAATGGAAATGCTCCCTCATGGTGTGCAAGATTTCCCCAAAAGAATAATCCCCAGGTGGAGAGGCAGAAAATATGGACTCTTCTGCATCAGAGTCCTCATAGGGATGGAGAGAATATCCCTGATCAGAAGAGGAGTCAGAGGAAATAGAAACCTGGTCAGAGGAATCATAATCAATGTCTTGCCTAGGCCTTTTGTCAGGAAGGAGATGGGAACCTCTGATTAAAGTAATTAGGTCTTCAGCCATTTTAAGCATCTGTTTCTTTGGCATGGATGACTGTTCTGGAGAATGCTGCATTTGTTTTCCTTGTCTTTAATGATGTTTTTGACTTTGCCTTTGCTGCTGTAGTGGGCTTAATTGTAAGCTGTGAAGGTCTGAAAACACCCTCAGAAGCAGATGCCTGCTCAGCGGCTCCAGACCCATCTGAGGGATATAGTTTCCGTAGGCCCAATACGTTGAGTTTCCACAGGCCTCGGTGTCTCCACGTGGCTGTTGGTTATGGCCTGTGGCTCTGAGGTAGGTCGGTTTTGGACCTCGGATGCCTGTCCTTTTCTTTGTTTGCATTTTTTACAGATTCCGGTCGTCCGTTGTTCCGACGGCATTATGTAATTAAACCTTCGGCCAAAATAATGTAAAGCAAAATCAAACAGACTTTTAATAGTGCGT
Organism: Protopterus annectens; assembly: GCF_019279795.1. NCBI lineage: Eukaryota > Metazoa > Chordata > Ceratodontiformes > Protopteridae > Protopterus > Protopterus annectens. Next base: position 1,243,011,146 of record NC_056735.1, on the reverse strand, counting down.
TTATTGAATCTAGCACAAAACCAACAACTAGTGACGCCGCGGTCAGGGCCTAGGCAAGGAATACAGTAAGAGTGTAAGTCCTTATGAGGAACTTGCTTCCCACAAGAAAAACAATTATTAAATTTTACTGACATCGGTCTGGAGCAAGAAAAAGTTTCCCTAACGGGGTGCTTAGCTTTATTGAAGACTTCGGTTCTGAAACTCAATTTTTAAAATCTCAGGAGTCGGCCAACCGGCACTTGCAAACTGCTTCTGCTTCGGGCACCGTGCGGCAAGAAAGACTGAAGAAAATGATGTCGGCTGCATCTTTTATACCCCTGGCGCACTGGAGTCAGGGAAGAGGTGACAGCAGCCGACTCTGGACCTAGACTTTGGAATTCAGGCCAACTGCGGGTAGCCTGCCAGCAGGATAACCCAAGTTTAATGACTGTAACAGTGAAACACGAAGAACATCTACTCTAAGGCTAACTTCCTAATATTAAGTGATAACTTTGCAAAATGTTCAAGACCCCATAAACCCTTGGAACACCACTGCCTACATGGAATTGTTCACAGAAACCCTATGCAAACATGTTAATAGCTGCAAAGAGGCAGCTGTACCTACCAGGTAGTACTACAGAACTAATTCTAAAAATGTGCCATCCTGGTGGAATAGCATCATGAATAGGCTGTATAACAGAAAAGAAAAATATGCAAAAATTCAGAGGTGTAGCACCAAGCGGGAGAAAAGCACTCAAACTACACAAACAATTCAGAGGATAAAAAATCTACCAAAGTCAAATCTAAGGTAAATGTGGCCTCCCAGGCCAAGGACAACCACAAAACATTTTTCAGAGATGTCCACATCCTCGAAGTAGTCTTCTTTCGGCTTTTCCCAGTTAGGGGTTGCCACAGCGGAACTCCGGTCCGCTAATGATTGGCAGTAGATTTTTACGTGCTGGCTTGCCAGGCCTAATGCACAACCTTCAACAAAGGAACGCCCATTCATGCATGTCGCCACACAGAAGACGCTCTGAGAATCGAACGGGCAACGTCTGTGAGGCGACAACGCTACCGCAGCACCACCTGTCCACATCCTCAAAGACAATGCAATATTGTCTGCAGATCTCAATGACAATGAAGCCACTCTGTCCTGAGCCTGAAGGTATAAAAAAACCTATTCGCAGACAAATTCTTCTCTAACTTTACACATCAGACTCAGGAAATGCCATCAAAAACTACTCCCTATACATCACTCAGGAACAGGCCAAGAACACTGCATTGAGTGGTCCAGACAATCTCCCATGATGCCTTCTAAACAGCATGAAACATGAGCTATCAAGCTCTCTGGAATTGCTATTTAAATGTTGCCTCCAAACAGGATTTATGCCTCATGAATGGGGAACACCAACAGTCATCCTCTGCACAAATGTGGGTCATCATCTACAGATCCTGGAAACTATAGATCAAGTGTCACTAGTCCCATATGCAAAGCCATGGAAAGAATCATTGAAATGATCAATGACATAGGAAACCTCCAAACACTGGACCCAACCCAAGTTGGTTTCCTCAAGGTCAGGCCATGTGTACTCAACCTGGTGGACTTTGTTGAGAAGATCATAGCAATGCGGGCAAAGTGGTTCACACTGCATACTTTGACCTAGCCAAGGTATGTGACATAATACTCCACTTGGGCATTTCTGATAAACTGAAAAGGTTAGGCATAAACCCTTATGTCACTCAGTGGATAGCCAGCTGTCTCACAGACAGGACCCAGGAAGTTAGAAATGGGGTGTCCACCTCTACAAAAAGGCCAATCACAAGCACCGATCCTCAGGGATCAGTCCTGGGACCACTCCTTTTTGGCATTTAGTTCTCTGAAGTCAAGAGCAATGTCAAGGGCCTCTGGCTGACCAAATCTGCAGACAACTGCAAATTAGGAGCAGTCATAGAATATGCTGACAAATAACGTGTCACAGTCAAGGACTAAAAGCAAATGCCAAGAAATGCATAATAGTATCTTTCGGGAAGTCAACCAACCCTGGTAACTATCATACTGTCACAACACACCTAAGTTGACCCAGCAGACAGGAACTTGGGGATGCATGGACAGTAATCTAGCCTTTGACCATCACATCTCTAAAGTAGTGAGGAAATAATTCCATCTTGTGCAACTTATAAACAAAGGTAACCTTATAAACATCTAGAGCCAAGGAGTTCACTGTACCACTGTAGTCTGCATTCATCAGATCATTCAGTACAAATCTCTCCTTTGGTATGTACCTAACTAGGCACATCCAACAGTTGGAACCCGCACAGAGGTTCCTCACTAAAAGTAGACAGGGCATCAGTAACATGTCCTATGCAGAACACCTTAAAGCCCTAGCCCTGTATTCTGTCTCCTACAAGCTGTCGAGGGGGGAGATCTATACCTGGCATACAAGGCATTGTCAGACACCAACCTGATGAACCTCCTGCATATTCACAAAACACACACCAGAATTACCTGTTGTAAAGACAAACTGTGCCTGTGATACAAACAGGAGCTGCTGAAGAATTTATCCCAGAGACTACCCCTTCTCCATCCATGTGAAGAGTTCCTCCCTAACTCAATTCAAGTGCAACTTGGACAATTGGATGAGGAACATGAAATTCATCTCTGGTTTGGCACCTATGTCTTTAATGGACACAGGCTGCCTGTAAATGATTAATCTCCCAAGCCCTTGCTTACACTTATCAAGTGTATCAGAATTTGTCAGATTTGGAATACATGGCTAGACTTAAAGTCCTTGTGGTGGGTACATAAGTTCATAGGTGTTTATAAGGCTGTTTGCAAATCAAAAGGAAGTCTAGAAATATCACAAAATTATTCAGTTAAATTCAATCACCATTTTCTTATTCACAGTCAGGTTCCTTAACATTCAATTAAGTTTTTGTCAGTTTATCTACAAGGTTTTCCTGTATTTAATTAAGATTCATGATAATAAATCAACTGATCAGTGTATATAGCAGCTGAAGTAATATTGTAGCAGGTGATAAATCTTGAACTTGTCAATAGGTAAACAGTACATTCCTAAACCACTGGATGTGGGCAGCAAGGAATAAAATAATGTTGGTGTCATTTGGTGTCACTGACTCAAGATGCTCACAAGCCCCTGAGGGATCAGCACATTCCTGTAGCAGCAAATGAGTCACTAGCTAACTCATTAAAGAGGTTAGTGCTTCAGCACGCTGGTAGCACTAGCTGAATGGGTTACCATCTTATACAGGTACTTAATGCAGACAGCTATTGCTTTTTTCTCTAGCTTAACTGCTGGCTCCAAATTTAGAGTATTCAGTGCTGTGATTAAAACACATTCAATGTGAAAAAACACTTTGGCTGATCAACACATGCAAAAAACTTGTTTTTCTTGTTCAGATGTCAAGATCTTCTCATACTTTTTTTTTTTTACTTAAGAGTTCTAAGGAACTGTGATCTAGCCTAGCAGTTAGCCAGGAAATCTCAATTATATGACTGCCAGCAGGTGGCGAGTTAAAAAATGAAACGGAGGAAATGCAGGGAAAAAAGGAACTATATTTTTTTCTTGATGATTTTTCCCCATTGCCTGCCATCAAGCCTTCCCCACTGGACTTGAGCCTATTAATTTTCCTTATATCAGATAAAGAGAAAGTGGTCACTCAGGCAGACAATGTGGAGTTTGTGATCACACCAGTATCCTGGCAATGACAACTTTTTGTCCAAATCTTTAATTCCACCCCTGGTCAGGGAGAACAGGCCACCTGCACCATATTGGGGACTTGTAATGTCCCCTACTGTGTGTAGACACTGAAGTAAACTAGCTTATGGGGGCTACCACCATGCAGTAGTTTGGTGAACCAAAAGCCATACCCCAGGATGCCTAGTGTAATGCCACCCCTATAACAAGAGACTGTGGTAATGCACATTCTGTTCCACCCTGCTCCCCCCCTCCCCCCAGATGGCCATACTCATTCTTTCCTGCGAGTACAGTGTATTTGAGTCACTAAATCTAACTTGGCTCACCTGAGCCATAGTGAGGATTTTACCCCTTTATATTACCAGTACTGGCAGAAGAGAAAATTGCGAAAGCTTAGAATATAAAGTAAAATGCATTGGAAATGATTATATGACAGTTTTGTTTTTTAATGCTCTGTTTATTTTTAATAGGGATATGTGCAAGTACTGCCATGTGATCTGGAATTTTTGAGATTGCTTTGGTTTTGAAGAAGAAGCCCATACGCTGTTTGAAAAGCAATGCGAGATCCTTAACATCCACATTCACATCAACCACAACCAGCACAAGGCGACTTTGACTGTAGTGTCTCATTCTAAGGACAGCATCAAATCCCTCATGCTTCACTGTTGTGAGAGCAATGGAACAAATTCAGGGATCCAGTATGGGGAAAGAACTCGCAGCCTTCTGATAATTGTAAAAAGGCAACTGTGACGAGGCACAGGCATTGCTAAGCATTCAGACAGGTTACATAAAAAACATTTCACCCTAACCTTCAAACTATTACCTACCCAGTTTTCAGATCTGTTAGCCACAATGTTTAATGTACGTAGCATACAGTGCATTTTTATACCATACAGAACCGATTCCCACTGTTTACTCATTTCCATATTAAATACCATATTCACCATGTAATGTTTAGATAGCACTTCCATTGCTACCTGCAAATAATCAATATAAGCAGGTCTCACAATTTCATTGCTTACTTCTTGCTGCATTGACTGTTAACATATGGAATAAAACTGTCAACATATGTTTGCAATGAACACGAAATCAGCACTACTGTTCCTACAGCTATATATAAGCTTTTAACATACACTTCTGTCACAATAAAGGACTTAAAACAACACTTTCAAATACAAGGAAACAAAAAGCTAACAAACATGAATACTTCAAGAACATGCGTCTTTTAAAATTTTGCTGACAAACTGTTGAGCAAGTTTTACTGAAGTCTTAGATGGGTGATGCTGTGCTGCATCATGGGCTGTTGCTTTGACACACATGCTGTTTAAAGTGCAGAATGGGAAGATTTCCCTTTTATGCACTGCAGTGCGATCTTGGAGTTGGTATATTTAAAGAGCGGGGGGGTGTGGGGGTGCAGGGGGGCTTGCCCCCCTTCTTAAACCGTTCAGGTACGTTTGTTCTTTGGTTTAGTTTTTTTTATTACATTTTTGAACTTTTAAAAGTTCGATCATAGGGTGTCAACCATATGACATTCGAACTTTTGAAAGCTCAATTATGTAATATAGACGCCAAAGGACCACTTACTAAGTTGGCCATTGTCCTTTCGCTTGACCAATAGCTTACACTGTATATGCCAGTCTCCCTAACTGCCAGGTTTCTGCATTCAGGAAATTAAAGAAAACCTGTTCTACTTTGCCATCTTTCTGTTAGTTGCTTTGTACAGGCTATATACAAATTACTCTCTGCTATAATCTGACCTGAATGTGGAAACCCACTACACTCCCCTTCCCCCAATTCCCATACATCCCCCTCTTACTCTACAATGATACTAGCTGCATACACATTTCACTTATGACTCATTTCTTAACCCTCCCAAAAACCTTACTATCATACAGTCATTTCTGTTCACCTAATTTCCAGCTCCCATTTAATCTTTTAGCACCATTCCCAGCTTTCTCCCATCCCTACTGCTCTGCACTATATTCATTCTTAGTTGCACACCTCCCTAAAAATACCTATCCATCCTACATTGTATCTCCTACTTTTTCCAAATAAATCCTCACTCCTTATTTTAACTACATCCTTATACTCCAGCCTTTTAAATGTCTCTATTCCTTACATTCCAGAGAAGATACTATGACAAAATAACTCTCTTCCTTTACAAGAAATATTTCTTTCCTACTTATCCTCCATCAGCTTTCAGACTCCACCACTACTAAATATCTTTCTGCCCTGCAACTTCTCTCATTCTTGAGCCCTACTACCTGCCAGCTATAACATACAAATCCCCTTAATCATTCTAATCCTCAGCTTATCCTTGATTCTTCTGCTGTTACTGAGCCATCTCATCCTACCACAACTCTACAATAACTCTCACCATCTCTCCAACTTTGTCCCCAACCACCTACTCATACTTCCTCCCTACACTCTCCACGTATTATACCAAGCCTATTTAATGATGACCCTCAACTTTATTCCAAATATAGACCGACTCAATTTCAACTCAAACCAAAGCAAAATTAAGTGGAAAAATACTATCCAAAAACAAGCATCAATAATTCTCCAATATACTAAAGTCTCTCTGAGAGGAGACATTCACTCAGATCTTGGCCCCACCCATCACATCAAGACAATTCTCTTTCGCACACTGTGCTAACGCACAACGGTCAACCCCCAGTTACTGAAATTTGGCTTAAACCTAGCATAAATGACTCTGAAATTACACCTCCAGGCTACATCATCATCTGTAAGGACTGTATAAAAAGGAAAAGGGGTGGTATTGCTTTAATATTTTCCAAACACTATCACATTTCTCCTTACAACAAACCAATACCAACATTCAATTCAGCAGAACGTTTTACTTTCCTGAAATTAAACAATTATAAGCAAACATGTATTACTGTTCTTTAAATCCCTTCTGGCAACAATACAGCTACCTACATTCAATATCCATATATGGATATCCTACATTCAATATCCATAAAGATTCCACAAGAAAAAATACTACCAGGTGATGTGAATGTCAGCTGGTTGGACTCCTCTATGTCTAGCAAGAACTTATTTGGTTTCACACAACTAATTAATAGCTTCACACATTACAGCAAGACATCAAATCCCTTACTAGACAACTCACACATCCACTTAAACATGTTTATAAAACATGCAACCTTTTCAAGTTTAACCCAGAAATGTTCCTTACCACCCTTTTATCTATTAACTGGAACTTCCTAAAAATCCACCACTTACATGATGCTGTAAATGAATTCAGTACAACTTTCCTGAATATCCTAAATACTCTTGCACCTCCTAGAAGGAAGAAACTGAAAACCAATGATACAATTTGGCTATCAAAAAAACAGTAGAATGCTAATATAGGATAGAGAAAAAGCAAGGAAAGAATAGCACAAATATAAACCACGACATCTTGAAAACTTCAGAATGCTTTACAATTGTACTAAATAGCAAATTAGTGAAGACAAAAACTACACCATAACAACTTTCAGAACAGTAAACAAATCCAAAATAGTCTGGACAGCCATTAAAGAAATCTTGCAGTCCCAGCCATAAATTCAACCCTGACCCCTCTTCCAGTAACTCTTTATTCAAATCCATAACACAATTCAACTCTTATTTCATTGATAGTATCATCTCTAGCCAAAGATTCCCCAAAATCTAATCCTAACCCTGCCCACTACCCTCATATTCACCACATTCACTTTCACCTCAAACCTGCACTCACATCCTATATAAAACTACTCAAACCATGCCCTACTTTTAGCTGATGACTTTCCTAGTGAGTATCCTAAAATAGCAGCTGATAGCACTACCTGTCCTGCCTCAATCCTTATAAATAGGTCAGTCCAAGAATCCTACATTCCCTCTCTCTGGAAAAATACATTAACCGAGGGGAAGAAATTAAACAGACGTTACTAATTTTATACTTACAACAATCTTATTTCCCCTCTCCAAAATACTTAAAAATATATATAATCAAAACCAACTTCTAAACTGTCACTTGTAGGAAGAGCTTCTATTCCCCAAACATGCCTTCCCTCCTTCCCATAGTACTAACACTGCACTTCTAACCTATACAGATATAGTCAATAAAGCTACAGATAATTGCAAAATAGTCCTTTTTTTTTTTTTTTTTTTATTTTAGACTTGTCAAGTATTCCACAGTTTGTCATACCAAACTTCTACTTTAAATGACCTTATTAGGACTCTCTCAGCCGACATTTCTGGGGTTCAAAAGTTACCTATCCAGTAGGCATCAGTTAGTAAAAATGGCACTCAACACCTCTCTCCATATCGCCCAATCACCACCAGGGTACCCACAAAGCTCTATCATTGCTCCTATCCTCTATCACCAACATCCTCTATACATCAGGACTCCATAATACAGTAAGCAGATGATTCCACATGCATCTGCACATCTGACATGGCACACCTCCAAAAAATTACTCAGGAAACTAACAGCCATTGAAACATGGCTTTGTAACTCACAACTCATGCTCAACACTAAATAAAAGTACTACCCCCCCCAATCCCTCTCAAAAAAAAAAAATTAAATTCCTCTCTCTTGATAATACAACCAATGAAGTCACTTCTCATGGCAAAGTATTATGGATGGCAATGTATAATCATCTTAAATTCGACCTGTATATACAAAATTCCACAAGAAAAAAAATGCATCAAAAACTAGGAATGCTTCATAGAGCCAAACACTCTCTCACCAACACAACTAAAGCTACACTTGCCAGTGCTAATCTCCTCCCCACAATTATTTATGGCACTCCCATCCTTACTAACCTTCAGGCATCTCAAAAATCAAAACCTGAACACTGCTATAACAAAGTTGCTAAATTTGCAGCAAAATAACTGTTTCAGAACCCACCACTGTATAGCACTAAAAAGCCTAAATTGGTTAGAGCTACCATGTCAACTAAAATATACACAGCTTACCACCTATAAAATTATCCAGAATCCATCTGCTTGCACAGCACTAAACATTACACACAACTATGTTCCCAGTCGGTTATTATGGTCCCATGACCAAAAATTCCTCTGTCCACAAACCTAGCAAATTTTCTGAGCATTGCATGCACTTGTACCATGATGTTAAGGCCTGGAACTCCTTACTTGTACCCATCAGGTCAATACCACTCCCTCCAATCCTTCAAAACCATTTTGAAAGACTTATTAGCCAAAAGCTGACTATGTTCTTGCTCAACACCAGGATAAACTATATCCCTAAATGTGAACAAATACCTATTCATACCTTATATCCCCTTATTCTTCCTACTTCTCATTCACTTACGTCTATCAATTTTTCTCCCATCCTTCTCTATAAATATACCACAAGCCTTCTATTCTCTCACTTCATATGCAATTCCAATTTGTATTTTAATAACTTACATTTAATTTCTCTATAAAATGGATTAAATTTCAATATTAAAACATTGCCATATATCTTGCATCTATTCTTAACCAATTTTTAAGATTTTTTTTTGTATTTTTAAAAAATTTAAAATTACTGTTCATAAAATGTTTTGTAATACTTTGGAGCTTTTCTCCCTGGGCCTCTGCTGAAAATAGGCTCCTACTCAGACTTCCCCATAATCAAATGTCAATAAATAAAATAAAAACATTACTATGTACTTTTAGTATTGAACATTTATTGCTTCAAGTCACTAAAGGATGGTGTGAAGACAATGAGGTGCACAAACAGAATTTGCATTCTTCTCCTTTACTGCATTTTATAAAATACTCCATATGTAGCTTTTATATCAAAAACATACAATGCATTTATCCAAAACTGACAGCAAACATATCAACAGCTCTCCATCACTTGGATGGGCTAACTCCAAGACAAAGAAATCAGGTCCAGACTGCAACCTATACAGCTTGGGACTGAACATGGACCAAGCTGCTACAGGAATTGGCAAGGGAGGGCGAGGGTGAGCTGCCAATGCCAGCTCAACCATCTTAAGGGAAGAGAGGTAGTTCATCCTGCTGTAATGCCAGCAGCTACTAGTGTGGAAGGGGTGAACAGCAGCAGCAAGCAGCATGACAGGCTGTGGCTGTTGAACCGGTCCTGCCGAGCCACATACATGCACACCAGCCTTCAATTTCACATATCTAGAAGTGTGCCGATGCATCAGGGAAGACACTGCAGGTCCTCACCTAAGTATGAATGTCAATCACCAGGGTTAGGTCAGTGATCCAGATAGTGGGGAAAAAAATCACAACCCCTTTCATGACTACTTTGATGATGCCCCTCTCCAATCTTCTCCCTCTCCCACTAGTGGTCACCAAAAATGGACAGTGTAAATGGAGAATGAAAGCATCTGCGCAAGAGAAGAGGACTAACACTTGACAGGAATGAAGAGGAACAGCATTAAGAGAACAAAAATAATGAGGTCATCTTCATGGTATAGAGGGGTAAATCTCTGATCGCATCCCTGGCAACCTGAGCTCCTGTGCCTGCAAGAGCTGCCCAGGAGGATGGCAGTGAGTGAACAACTGCTGTAACTCACTGATCCTGGGGAATGGGGGAGATGGCAGTTCTAGCTTGTCATATGGGTGACACCTAGTGAAAGCACTAACTGTTCACCCAGTGGTGAGCCATTTAAGTTTGTGTTATCATAATACATTTGCATTAAGTAATTATGGAGGAAACTAATGTGCAGAAGCAGGCCTCTCCTCAGCAGGTAGCAATTGCTGACTCACAGAAGTCACTGTGGGGCATGCTGTAAGTGGTAGAGGGTAGCCTGCACCCAGACCCAGCAAGCTGGCCTGCTTCCTTATGGCCTGACTCATTCCATGGAATGGAAAACCGATGGTGGTTCTCAAGCAGAAATAAGTGGGCCATAGGTCTCTTGCCTAGTCAGAAAATATCATATTTTCATCTTCTAGAAACACATTTGGCAGTTAGGTGAAGGCAGTGAAGTTAAGGAGCCATTGGACAAGGTCTTTGTGGGGCGAGGGGGAGGGGGCAAAGCAAGAAAAATAATATCTTGAAGTTGTATTCATTTTTAAATACACTTGTGCTCACCAGGATCAACTCAACTATATTTAGCAGGGGGTGATGTGGAACGAGGCAATCACCAAGAAATATAATTCCATATCATTTCAGTTACCTAGCAATAACCTTTTTCTGTAAAACAAATGCTTATGTTCTAGAACTGCTTAAGACATAACACGTCTCTGTTCCTGACACATTCTCCATTTGACCACCACTGGAATACCCTCTGACTAAGAGACTCCATCTATAATGGTAAAATATGTAAACTAAACAGGATACTTAAATGTATCTTGAAACAATTGTGTAAAGTCTAGGAAGTGAAGCGCATATACATTTGTAGAAGGGTAGGTGCACCAGTCAATGTTCAGCTCATTGAAGTACACAAGCAAGAAGGCATTTGGTTTGATGTCTCAACCCTCAATACTGTTGTTAATTCCATGATTTGAGGGAGATTGATAGGGATCTCTAGCTAGTACTGAACTAATACTGGGATTTATTAAGGGTCATTTGGAACTCCAAGGACTCCCCATTAAGGTCATGGGTAATGTGATGTGTAGTGATATTATCTTATGGTTTTCATCTATATTTCTCAATTGATGTGCAACACCAAACATTTACTACCTCATTTCTTTGCCTGACCTTATCGTAGAAGTAACACTGATGCTGTTTGCTGTTGCACTCAGCTGCACTATGATGAATACCGTACTGTGCATCATCTCTTGACCTGCATCCTTATGTCAATATAGACATTACTTTGGTTGTTTCTACATTTGCATCATTTAACTCTCAACAATGTTTGGTAGGCTGTACTGGCAATCTCCTGTAAAATGGCCATATGTTCAGCAGGACTTCCTGGTTAACCAATTAAATACAGAACAAAACATTTACAGTTAAGAAGCAACAAAATCATGTACAGTTTCTAAACAATCAAATTTATTTTACCAATATTTACTGTGGTCTTACCTGGGGGAATATGAAGTCTGTACAAAAGCTGTATTTTTTCATTCATTTCTCCATAATACATAGTATCTATAAATGAAATGAAAAAAATGAATACACAAAGCATTCTGAAAGGCTAAAGGTTTCTTTGATAAATATAATCTACATGGTAATGGAATAAAAAGTCATCATAACCTTCTTAGTATATTTGCAAAACTAATAATGAGACAGAAGACACATGGATACTCACTAATGAGTGATCAAAATGTCAGTACAACCGTATAAAAAGCTGCTGGACAGTTCTGAACAAGTAACGCAACACTTGCTATACAAATTCCACCATTTCAGTTCCATGTTTTCTTCTTCAGAAGCTAGAAAAAAGTACAGCAGAAACATCCAACCTCACAAACAAGATGGAAAGAGTTATGTACACACAGTACTGCTCAACATTGATAGATCAGTCCTAATGCAAAACATCGCTTACTACACAGAATCTCTATCATGGAAACTACAACCAGCCCTAGTCCTCTACCAACTGGCACTATAGTTTAACAGTCTGCTCTCACCCCATCTACAGCTTTCTACGACTGCATTAAGTGTTCTAAGGCAATGTAGCAACTGCCTTACACTTACCAACTGTTCACTTCTACCAAATGACAGTACAACCTCCAAAAGATGTAAATATTTAAGATACATGGAAGAAACCTCTCACATCAGCCCAGTACTGGTAAGCATCATACCTCCACAACACTAGACCAAAACCCCAAAGAGGGAATGCAGAAAAGAAGATTGGTAAAGTAGAACTTTAAAAAAAGAGAAGCTGAAGTTATGGTATGCCTGTGAAATGAGGGATTTAGTGTAGAAAGTCTAACACAGGTTATATAACAGTATGATGGAACAATGAGTCCCCCAAGTAAGGAGAAACAGGAGGAGCAGGACACATCTGAAGAAGAAATATAGATATGGGAAAGGAAAATATATTTAATATGGTGCAACATTTATGCAAGGAGAAAACAAAACAGATCAATATAAAACAGCAGCACGAACGTTATTTGAAGAGAAATACAGGCAAAGGCATCCAGATATGGAAAATGTCACAATACAAAAAAAAATAAGAAAAACAGAAAGTATAAAAGAGGATCAGTAACGGAGAACAAAGAAATAGAAACTGAGGTCATGAATTACCTGCGAAATGAAAGATTTAGTGTAGAATATCTAACTCTGTTAACACCACAGCTGGACAGAGCAATGGATCCCCAAATTAAGGAGAAACCAGTGTAATGGGAAACATCTGATCAGTTGCCATATGAAAATACTTTGGAGCCTTCCACAGGAAACCAGTACAAAAGTTCAGTTGGAGTTGCACAGCAAGGGAAGGAACAGGAAACTGTGGCAACTCTGACTCGGTCAATGCTGTGGAATGATAGGCTACTGAGTTACTATATCAAAGAAGCAACGGATGACAGGGGATGAAGCTGAAGAGGGTGTGACACAGGAAGATGTCCTGAAACTTTCTGTACAATGCCTGCAGGAAATGGAGAACAAAGAATGTGCACTCAGTTTAGAAAAAAATGATCTAAAAGATAATTTGCTTGACTTAATAGAGTTGGACAAACATATTAAGAACGATGAAAGAAATAGACTACAGAAAGTCAATAAAACCAAAAAAGTTAGAAGTTTGATAAAACAAATGAAAATAGCAATTAGGACTGTTTACAAGTAAGCAGGATATATTACTATGCAACTAATTAACAGATTCAGTCTTACCACAAAAAAAAAAAACACGGCAGTAAGGGAAAGAAAGGGGAGAAATCAAATGCCATCACAGAAATATCAAATAGAGAAAACTAAAGTAATTAAGTCAAGAAGTGTCACTGTTAGATTACAGAAAAGGGAACAACTCAACAAAAATACACAGAAAGATGTGATAAAAGCAATGCACAGCATCAGAAGAGATCGGGATCTGTTGTGCATTATCACAAAAACTAAACTAAAAATAGCAATGGCAGAAAATCTTAGAAGATATGCAGATACATGCATACAAAGGAAAAGTGCAAAATAAGCAATTTGTTGATGGCCTAAAAAAAGATTTATAGGGAACTGGGAAACAAGGCAAAAGGAATTAACCCCCCCCCCCAAAAAAAAATATATACATTTTTGAGAAATATCTAAGATCATCATGTGAAAAAGATGATCAATTGCTAAAAAAAGTAAAAGAAAGTATAAGATGTTCAAATGTACATGATATGACATAGAATGAATAATAACCACAGAAACTGAAACAAAGTTAGAAAAAGCTCCTAACTGGAAAATCCAAGTCACAGATGCAGTATCTAACTTCTGGATAAAAGTATCAACATCTTTACATGAAGATTTAGCCATAAGTAAGAACTATTTATATGCGCATCCCGAATAGGCACCAACCTGGCTAACAGGAATAAATACTGATCCTCCTTAGGACTGAACCTGCACGCTATCCTAAAAAAATATACATCAATAACTTGCCTTCAAACAATGTACAAACTATACACTGGAACTGATGCTGACAGAGTTAAAGTCATTTGGAAGAAAACTTAATCATGGCAACAGAACAAAAGGGTAACAAAAGAAAGTCATATGGAACAAAGGATCATTTGTTGCTAAAGTCATAATGGATAACTGTAAAAAGGGGAATCCAAGTATGGCAAAGACAGACTTAAAAAGTATTTGACAGTATCCCACATTCATGAATAAGTGTGTTTACAAATAAATTAAGACGCACCCTACACTGATCAATTACATTACAGCGACTATGAAACAGTAGCAAACCACTTTGCAGTTAAGCCATAATAAAGGACAAATTATATTCCAGGGATAAAAATTCAAAGGGGGGTATACCAGGATTTTTTGTCACTGCTTCTATTCTGTCTTGTCCTTAACCTATTAAGCTGCCTACTTAACAGATTAAGCCGTTTAATGACTTATCTTCATTTTGTGAATGATTTATAACTGTATAGCTCATCAGATGAGGAACTGAAAAAAAAAATAAAAAAAAAAAATGCAAGTGGTCAAAACTTTTATAGAGAATATAAAAATGTCATTTGGTCTAGATAAATGTGGAAAAGCAACCTTTAAAGCAGGAAAGTTGCAGCACCAAGAAAACATCAGCATGGGACAAAAATGTGATAATTTGAGCAAGGGGGTGTATAAATATTTAGGAATTCATGAAGGATTAACAATAAAACATGAACAAATGTGAATAAAACTTGGTAAGGAAAGTTTTAGAATACTAAAATTAATACTGAAAATAGCTCAGACATCTAGGAACAAAGTCCAAGCTGTAAACCAATTTACTCTTCCTGTCTTAACTTACAGTTTTGGAGTGACTTTGAAGTTACGAAAATAAAATTGCCAAAGATTCCAAAGACAACTACAAGGCATTCTATAACTATGTCAAGAACCTAAATGGCAATGCTCAGATCTGCTCTGAGCTACTACAGAATGGCAGTAAATATACAGATCCCAAGGATATTGCCAATATCTTGGCAGATCGATTCAGTGCCAACTTCACCTCCCTCTCACCCCCTAAATGGCCCATCTCAATACCGGACGATTGCCAAATTCCGATGATAATGGCCACACAGGTAAAAAAATGCACTCTCCAAAGCTAAGAATACAGCATCCATGGGACCAGATGACATCCCGGGCTGTGTACTACATGAACTACAAAATTAACTGGCACCTCACCTAAGTGTCATGTTTAATCATAGCCTCACCTCAGGCTTCATGCCCACTGAGTGGCGCACAGCTACAGTTATCCCACTCCATAAGGGGAGATCCAACTTGGATCCCAGGAACTACCGCCCCATCAGTTTGACGAGCCTGATCTGCAAGGTCATGGAACATATTATCATGGAACTTATAAACAAAGACATTGGCAACCTTCAAACATTGGACCCCACCCAGTTTGGGTTAGTGAAGGGCCGATCTTTTCTCCTGAACCTGACTTCTTCGAATTGGTCTCCAGAATCATGGACGAGGGTAAGGCCTTTGACACCACCCCCCACTCTGGAATCATAGATAAACTTACTAAGCTGGGCATTAATCTCTACGTCACTCGATGGGTTGCCAACTGGCTTACTGACAGAACCCACAATGCAAAAGTAGCCGACTCCAAATCCAGCTCCAGACAAGTGGAGTACCTCAGGGTTCAGTCCTGGGACAGCTCTTGTTTGGCATCTACTTGTCTGAAGTACAGGCCAACACTAAAAGACTCTGGCTAACAAAGTTCACAGATGACTGCAAACTGGGAGCCATTACTGAATCCCCAAATGATGTGGATACTCTACAAAAGGGCCTTACAGAAACAGATGCTTGGTGCCAGAGCCATGGGCTCAAGCAAAGTGCCAAGAAATGTATAGTTATCCCCTTTGGGAAAAAACATGCACCCATGAATTACCGCATAGGTGGCAGTACACTAAACATCGAAAGTGTGATAAGACACTTAGGGACACAGGTGGACAGTGGTCTTACCTTCGATAACCACATCGCCACAACAGTCAGGAAATCCTTCTATGTGGCACACCTCATCACTAAGGTCAGAAAAAAGGTGTCTGTGAGGAATCAAAATCCTATCGGCCACAGCGTCGGTTGAAGAGTGGACAAATGGGGATGAATAACAGATCCCTTGTCTTATGTGAGTAGATCCATCCTTTGAGGTAACTTGTGATGATTGCCCTTGGCTAGATGCAGAAGAAGATGGTAGCCAAAAGGGAGTCGTAACAAGATTTGGGAGTGTCCTGTTGAATTCTGCACAGGACTTTCAGAGTGAGAAGGGGAGGGAAAGTACAAAAACATTACCTTCCAAGAAAAAGATAGAGCATCCTCCTTCCACACGAGAGGACTTCCGACTCTGGCACAAAACTGAAGTTGTTGTCTGTTCAGAGTGGAGGCAAATAGATCTACTTGAGGAGTACCACACTGGTGAACAATTTTTAATTTTATTTTTTTTATTTTATTTAAGTTTGATGACCGGGGACGTCCACTAGGCCAAGAAAAGCCCGTTTTCAGTGCTAGCCCGGGGAGAAAAGCTCCACAATACCTGCAAGTTACATTTCACATGTTACAAAAGGACATAGTTCATACAGCTACCTAAACATTTACAGATAAGCTCCATGACAGTTGCAAATTGGCTTGTCACAACGTTACAAAAATGAAAGACAATTCAATACAGAAATTTCAGCATTTACATAAAGTGAATATTTTTGTTATAAATTCAATTGTATAGGATCATAGGTAGGTACTAGGCTATCAGCCCAAGAGCCTACGTAAGCCTAGCCAGCAAGGTTCCATAGCTTACACCACCCATGAAAGTTATTTTCGCGTGCCACTGTCGAGCAGACAACACAGAAATGATCTTCGGGGTGTAGTTCCTATTTCCCATCCACTCATCAAGATTTTTCTTGAAGAGTGCCAATGAAGAACTTTGCTTGACATAGATGGGTAGCTTGTTCCAGAGTATAGGACGTCTCTGGGACAGGAATCTATCCCTCCAGCGTGTCCTGTTTATTGTGGTGACAAGGTTTAGGTCCCTAGAGCGTGTAGCTCAGAGGGATTGGGATTTCTTTAGGTGTAGCATGTCCAACAGCTCTGGGTTTGACATAGCTTTATATGTAAGGGAGAGATCACCTCAGAGTAGGTGATATGCTACAGAGTAAAGCTGGAGTTTTTTGAGGTTTAACATTTCAAAATATATAGCTATTAGCCATTAGTAGGGTTAGGAAAATATTATGCATGGAGAGGGTAACAGTATACTGGAGAGTATAGTACAATAGATATTTGAGAGAAAATTAGTTTTTGGTAGGGGAGGGATTGTTTTGAGTCAGAAAAAGTAATATTAGAGGTAGTTGGATAAGTCAGTGCAAGGTGTAATGAGGGGGGTGAGGTGTTTAAGTTGGAGCGTGGCATGGGCAATCCCATTTGGAAGAAAGATGAGAGAGGAGCTGAGATTTTAAATTTGTATGGTTAGGTAGGTTGTGTATGTGTGTGGGGAGAGAGTTCCACTGTTTAGCTAAGGAGTGGGACAGTAGAAGATTACTAGGAGGTTGTGCAGGTTTGTGGACCTGAAGGATATTTTGGTTTCTGGATCTGAGTGAATGGTTGGGAATGCAAGGTTTTAAGGAAGTAGCAAGAGCTGGGCAGCTGGCAGGTTTAAAGATGAGCTTGTGGGCAAAGGTGAGTTGTAGGTAACTGAAGTAGTTGGGTAATTCAAGCCAGGTGAGAGTGAGGAGGGAGTGGCAGTGGTGTGATGATTTTTTTTGAATTGGTTGCAAATTTTGAGATTTTGTGGCATCAGGATTCAGGTTTGGACCGAAGGCCAAGATGAAGATAGGTCAAAAGAGGGGCACCATACATAAGGGAGGGAAGTAGGAAGGTGAATGCAAGACTTTGATGGGTAGAGTGGCTTAGGAAGCGGTTGTGCCTATAGAGGAGACCTAACTTTTGGTGGGTTTTCTTGATGTGGGTGTCAAATTTTAGTTCTTCAATAATGATGCCAAGAAGCTTGGTGCTGGGAATGATTTCAAGGAGGGCGTTGTTTTGGCTCTGTATGGTGAATGTGGATTTGTCAATGACTGGAGTTTTTGGTAGGGGAAAAAAACATTAGTTTGGTTTTATTTGCATTTAATGCCAGATGGTTAGACTGCATCCAGGTTTCTGTTTTGGAGAAGGCTAGTCGGGATTTTGCTAAGAGCTCGGAGGGCGAGAAGGCTGAGCAGATGATTGTTGAGTCATCTGCATATTGGATGATAGATGAGTCTGGGATGTATCGCTGAAAGTTGTTAATGAACAGGTTGAAGAGAAGGGGGCCAAGAACAGAACCTTGAGGGACACCTGTGGGTGTGGGAAGGAAGGGGGAGGTTGAAGTTTTCCACTGGACAGCTTGTTGGCGGTTGGACAAGTAGCTGGAAATGTTCAGAAACACAACCCTGTGAAGCATCCCTTCGTGGGATTGAGTTAATGACCTTCTGAGACTATGTTCTGACCTGAAGGGATGCACACTGCCTGAACAGCCACTTGATACTCGACAGCCAGATCCCAAACCAGGATATCCAACTGGCAAACTAGCAAGATCTTGTTCTTCATTATTTGTTTATATACCACTTCACTGTCATATTGCCTGTGAATACCTTTAGAGGTCCTGGACAGAAGAGTATGAAAGGTATGAAGAGCCAGAAGAAGGGCTCTCATCTCTGACACTGATGTGCTCCTTCTGGTGACCACACTCCCTGTACCTTTAAGGAGCCAAAAGTTGCTCCTCATCCCACATCTGAGGCATCTGTGAAGAGTTCCTGTGTGGGAAGAGTGGGATGAATAGGTAATCCCTGGGTTCAGACACAAATGCTGAATCCACCAATGAAGTTCCTTCTTTAGACAAGGTAGAAGGGGAACTACAAATTCTAGGGGATGTGCATGTTGAAGCCAAACTGACTTCAGATACCACTGGAACTTTCTCATGTGGAGTTTGTCCAGAGGAAGCATAGAAATGGTGGATACCTTGAAACCCAGAGCTCTGAGAAACTCCCTGGCTGTAACAGATGCCATAAGGAATAAGAGTTTGAAAAAAGGAAATGGGAGTTAAATCCTTTGGAAGAGACAGGGATGCCAACACGGGCACTCTGTGAATCCTGCAACCCAGAAAGACTTGATCCCGAGAAGGGTTCAGAGAAGACTTTGTGAAGTTTATTGTGAACCCCATGGCTTTGAAAAACTGAAATTACAAACTGAAGATTTAGCAACAGGAACTCTGTAGAGGAGGTCTGAATCAGAATGTCATCCAAGTAAGGAAATACTTGGATCCCTTGAAGCCTGCAATAAACAGGAGCGAAGCATTTGGTGAATACCCTTGGGTCAGTAGAAAGGCCAAAGGGCAAAGCAGAGAACTGAAAATGCCAGGAAGCAACAGAGAAATGTATAACTTTCCTGAAAAGAGGATAGATCGGAATATGAAGTATCCTTGAAATCCAGAAATACTACAAAGGCGGGCACCTTCAGGAACTTATAAATAGGTTTCCAAGAACCTTCTTTTCTGAGCACTAGAAACATTCTGAGTCAGGTCTTGAAGCCCCTTGGGGAAAAAGGGAATTTGTTCCTGAGAAGGTTCAGGAATCCCCATAAAAGGAGGATGTGATTTCCACACCATGAATTATCCCTGGCGAATGATGGACAGAACCCAAGAATCCTGAGTAACCTGAAGCCAGATAGGATGAGAAAGGGAAAGGTGAAGAGAAAGAGGAATTTGACTGGGAAGAGATGGACAGTCGCATAGCACTTGGTTTGTCAGGAAAGGAAGACTTCTGAATCCCTAAAATCTGAGTAGCTTTAGCAGGAAGAGGCCTCGACACTCTTTTTACCTTTAGAACCAAACACATAAATACACAAAAACATACTCGGAGGCTCTAAATAAAAATTTACCTAAGCAACAGAGACCTCCAAAGCAGACATCCAAGCAAACGCTACCTCAAAACAAAACACACACAACACATAACCCACAAAGTCAGTGTGCCAAGCAGCCACAGCCCTTAAGGCTGAATAACACACCTGATACTCGTTATAGGTGACTCTATTGTCAGACGCACTGACGTCCCGCTCACCAGGCTGAATAAAGAGAAGGTCACAGTGAGCTGCCTGTCGGGTGCTAGGATCAGACACAACACAAGCACTCAGGTCACTCCAAAGCAAATACAAATATGACTCAGTCATTGTACATGCTGGTGTGAATGACCTGAGACATACCTCCCTGGACTACATGAAAAGAGATATAGAGGAGCTCTCTGATCATGTAGCCCAGGCTGGTATGACCCTGACCTTGAGCAGCATCTTACCCTCACCTAGAATGATGCCACAGTACAAGACAAAATGATCGATTTTAACAATTGGCTAAAATGTTGGTGTCATTCAAAGGGGATCCAGTGTCTGTCAGCCTGGGATGACATGCTCGACAAGCCACGTTGCTTCGCTAGGGACAGCTTGCACCTGTCACCACTGGGCTTTTGGATATTGGCAAAGGCTCTTGCCACCCCCATATTGTCTTTTTTAGGCAAGGCTCAAAAGTCAAACCCACCCCCATAGACAGCACAAGGAACAAGAAACTAAGGGTAATGCTGCTAAACGCCAGAAGTCTTAACCTCAAGATGCACGCACTCGAAGCTCTCCTCAGTATGGAGAACATCAATATCTGTGCAGTGACAGAAACCTGGTTCAAGGCTCCAGAGAGCACCCCAGCACTACCAGGCTATACCTCATATCATGCTTTTCGGCCCCAAAACCCGGACCGAACCACAAAAGGAGGGGGAGTTTCCATATTTATCAAGGATATCCACACCTCCAGGTTAGTGGCATTGCACAAAGTATCGGAGACCATCCTTGTGCAACTAACAGTGGGCAAAGACTGCTTTTCAGTTTATAGCATCCTATAGACCACCCTCTCAAAGTCAGGAATCCCATTCGGCTTTCCTGAAAACATTGGAGAACATGAAGATCTCTCCGAACACTATTATATTGGGTGACTTCAACTACCCAAACATTGACTGGAAGCACTACTCAAGCTCCAGCACCTTAGCCCAAAGATTCCTGGAAATTATAAACTCAAATGCTATGGAACAACTAGTCACCACTCCCACAAGAGGGACAACATACTAGACCTGATCATTACCAACATGGGGACTCTATGCTCCACACCAGAAGTATATCCCTCATTGGTAAGATCAGACCATAAATTAATTTCACTGGATGTCCACATCCCGACCCCACCTCCAGCCCAGAAAACCACAGTGAAAAACTTCTCAAAAGCGAACTTCTCACTTCTCAAACCGAAGTGGAATCCTTCAAGGCCCCAGGGCCAGTGGAAACTACAGCCCAAACTGCAGAATCCTATATAAATGCATTCTACGGACATCTCCAGGAATGCATGGATCATGCTATCCCAAACAAAACCAAGACCCAATCATCCAAAGGCAGGCGTCCAGTCTGGTGGACCCCTGCCATAAATAAACTGTACAACAGAAGGAGGAAGCTACTACATGATAGAGCAAAATCCCTAATAGGGAAGGCATCTCTGATCAGTACTAGCAAAAATTATGATCCCTCATAAAATCCTCCAAGGCCAGCTTCGAAGAAAAATTGCACAGGACACCAAAGACAATCATAAGGCTTTTTTCAGTTATGTTAGAAACCTGGGATGCAACTCCCAGACTTGTTCTGAGTTGATTCTAAAGACAAAAAATATACTGAACCCACAGACATCGCCAATATCCTGGCAGACAGGTTCAGTGCAAACTTCTCCACCCCCAAAGAGCAAGTATCTATCCCGGCAGAGGGCTGCCTCCCAAACATCTCAGATGCTCAGGTGAAGGCTGCCCTCTCCAAAGCAAAAAACACTGCTTCCATGGGACCAGATGGCATCCCAGGTTGCGTCCTACATGAACTACAAGAGGAACTAATCCCTCAAATAAAACAGCTATACAATCTCAGCCTCACTACAGGATATGTGCCCACAGAATGGCGTACAGCAACAGTGGTTCCACAAAACAAAGGTGGGGCCTCTACGGACCCTGGAAACTATCGCCCCATAAGCTTGACTAGCTTAGTCTGCAAGGCTATGGAGAGGATCATCATGGAGCTCATAAACAAAGACATTGGGGACCTACAGACACTAGATCCTACCCAGTTCGGCTTTGTCAAGGGCAGATCCTGCCTTTTGAACCTGGTTGACTTCTTTGAAACAGTCACCAAAGCCATAGATGAAGGGAAGGTAGTCCACACAGCCTATCTGGACCTTGCAAAGGCATTTGACACAATACCCCACTCGGGCATCATAGATAAGCTATCCAGCTTAAATATAAACCCCTATGTCACAAGATGGGTCGCAAACTGGCTCAAAGACAGAACCCACAGAGTGAGAGTTGCTGGAGCCATGTCAGACTCGAAACCAGTCACAAGTGGCGTCCCACAGGGTTCTGTCCTGGGACCACTCTTGTTCGGTATATACTTTTCCGAGGTACAGGCAAATGTGGGAGGACTATGTCTCACCAAGTTCGCAGACGACTGCAAACTGGGCGCCATAATCAACTCTCCAGCTGACACAAACATCCTTCAAAAAGGTCTCACAGAGACAGATAACTGGTGCCAGCACCATGATTTAAAGCTAAATGCCAAAAAATGTATAGTCATACCCTTTGGCAAAAACAATGTGCCCACAAATTACCACATAGGCGGAAACCCATTAAGTACAGAGAAAGTTATTAGGGACCTGGGGACCCAAGTTGATAGGAATCTCTCCTTTGAAAACCACATTGCCAAAGTGGTTAGAAAGACCTTCTACATAGCCCACCTCATCACGAAGGGTTTCACATCTAGATCAAGAGAGGTAATCGTGCCCCTTTATTCATCCATCATCAGGCCCATCATAGAATACAATGCCCCTTTTGGGATGTACCTTACCCGACACCTGCAGCAATTAGAAAGACCCTAAAAGTATCTCACCAAGAGGATCAAGGGTCTCAAACAGATGCCATATGCTGCTCGGTTAAAAAAACTCCAGCTCTACTCAGTTGCATACAGCCTACTTCGAGGCGATCTATGCCTGACATACAAAGCTATGTCAAATCCAGAATTAATGGACATGCTCCACCTCAGTAAATCTAAATCCCTTAGAGCCACACGCTCGAGGGACTTGAACCTCAGCACAGAAATAAATAGAACCTGCTGGAGGGACAGGTTCATAACCCAGAGGCTCCCTTCGCTCTGGAATAGAATTCCAGTTCATGTGAGGCAGAGCACCTCACTGAATCTCTTCAAGAAGAATCTTGATAAGTGGATGGGGAATCGTAGGTTTGTCCCAGGGATTACTCCCGTGTCACTATTAGACAGAGGCACAGTAAACTAAACCTTAAAAAGGGCACAGTATACTCAAATCAAGGGGTGGTGTAAGCCATACAGAATCGGGCTAGGCTTATAATTGCCCCAGGGCAGATAGCCTAGTATGAACCTATGAAGAAGAACGAGATTGCCTGAGAACAAAGGTAGGCTTGTTGGGATAGTTTCTTTGAAATGTAGGTACAGGAAACACAAATACATACACAAAAGCACTGAGTCCCAAACGGCAGTAGTGCTTCCAAAAGGTTTATTCACACTTCCAATACCACGTAACCAAATTAGAAAACAGTATAAAAAATACTAGCACGTATTAGTGATGAAACTTCTTCAGACAACAAACCAACATTAAAATCATGTTTAAATAACTTCTCATTCTAATACTGACCTATCAGGTCACATTGTTCTCCATTTAAAAGTTTTTTTTAAAGCTATATTTTCCTTCGCTCAAAAATGAGCACAATTTCTACATAAAATCATTTAAAACATTTAGGATAGGTCTTCTCCGCCTTTGGAGGTAGAAGCACCCCATTGCTTAGGCCTGTATGAGCCTTGGGGCTGGGATCTGCCTCTAGGGCATCTGTATCTGCCTCTTTGTGGTCTGTCTGACACTGGAAAGGACCAATTTTTTGAAGGCCGGTTCCTGCTAAATCTAGGTGGCTGTACCTGTAAGAAATCTTTAACAGTCTGCATAGATTTAGCTTTATCCTCCATTTTCTTCAACACCTCTTCTGCCTTAACACCAAACAAAGTATCATGCTGTAATGGAGTATCTAATAATTTTGCTTTAACATGATCAGCCAGATTCTGTTCCTTTAACCAAGCATGCCTCCTAATCACAGAACCTGTTAACAGCGGCCCTACAAGAGGCCTCCATTGAATCAAAACCGCATTGCAAAGTATGTTTTCCCACTTGTTCAGCTGCTTGCAATAAATCCTGCATTTCCTTGTTTTCAGGACATTGAGTTAGTCAACATTTTCTGTTTTAATAGTGACATTAGGTATTGCTGATATTTAAGCATATGAAATTGATGATTTAAGGCCCTTACAGCCAAAGTAGCAGAAGTGTAAACTCCCCCCCCCCATCTGTCCAGTGCCCTTGAATCCCTATCAAAGGGGACAGGGTTTTTAGCAGTGGAAGCTTTGACTCCTTTAGGACCCTGAGATATGGTTTCTGGGTCAGCAGCAGGGTTTTTATAAAGAAATTTATGGGAATCTGGGACCCTGTAGTATCTGTCTGGCTTAACCGGTGCAGGGGATAGAGTCTGGAGACAGGTCGGAAAAATCATCATCTATAATGTCCAGAACAGGGGGAATAGCAAGGGGCCTGTGCTGAGGAAGTAAAAGAAAATATCTGAGCCTTTTCTTAGATTCTGAGTAATCCTGGCTCTCCCAATGAAAGTGCTCCCTCATGGTATGCAGGGTTTCCCCAAAGGAGAAATCTTCTGGAGAAGCTGAAGGAACAGATTCTTCAGCATCAGAATCCTCATAGGGAGGAAGAGAGTATTCCTGATCAGAGGAGGAATCAGAGGAAATGGAAACCTGATCTGAAGATTCATATTCTGCCTCTTGCCTAGGCCTCTTATCAGGAGGGGGATGGGAACCCCTGATCAAAGTAATAAGGTCTTCGGCCATTTTGAGCACTTGTTTTTTTAGGCATGGAAGCCTGTCCTGGAGAATGCTGTACTTGTTTCGTTGTCTTTAGAGCTGATTTAGTCTTTGGCTTGGAAGCTGAAGATGGCTTTACATATAACTGAGTTGGTCTGAAAACACCCTCAGAAGCCGATGCCTGCACAGTGGCTCCGGACCCATCTGAGGGAATAGTTTCAGAGGATCCAATACCTTGAGTTTCCAGAGGTCCAGTCGGCTCCACGTGGGAGTCGGAAGCAGCCTGTGGCTCTGAAGTAGCGGGCATCAGGGGCTGCGAAAGCACCTCACTGAGAACCGGCGAACCGACGACTAGCTTAGCGGAAGCCTCATCGTCGGTTTTGGACCTTGGATGCCTGTTCTCGTCTTTATCCTTGCATTTTTTTAGAAATTCTGGTCGGTTGCTCAGACGGCATAGTATAACTGAATCTTCGGCCGAAGTAATGAAAGGCAAAATCGTACCGACGCTTTATAGTGCGTTGGTTAAATCTAGCATAAAAAGCGACAATAAACGTTATGTTCAGGGCCTAGGCACGGAATACACTAAGTGAAAATCCTTATGAGATATTTGCTTCTCACAAGAAATAAAATTGTTAAATTTTTCTGACATCGGTCTGGAGCAAGAAAAAAAGTTTCCCCAATGGGGTACTTAGCTTTAATGAAGACTTCGGATCTGAAATTCGATTTTGAAAATCTCAGGAGTCGGCCAACCAGCACTTGCAAAATGCTTTTGCTTCGGGCACCACGTGGGAAGAAAGACTGAAGAAAATGGTGTCGGATGCATCTTTTATACCCCTGGCGCACTGATGTCAGGGAAGAGGCGACATCAACCGACGCCGGACCAGGACTTTGGAATTCAGGCCAACTGCAGGTAGCCTGCCAGCAGGATAACCCAGGAGTAATGACTGCAACAGAGAAACACGAACATCAGAGACCCCTTGAGGAAGTTTTAAAGCCATCAAAACATTAAACAACCCAAATAAAGGCCTGCCACTCACTCTGTGGATCCCTAGGAGTAAGACAAACATGTTTATTTTTTTGTTTCTTCTTTAAAGGAACCTCCACCCTAAACACTTTACAAAGCGCTGAAGTTGGACAGCATTCTATAACTGCAGTAGGAACTTTTTCCCTAACTACAATCTGTAGAATCCCCCCCCACTCCCCCAAGTCCCTCAGAAATAATGAAGTATGGTTTCCCTTGAACATCCGAACCGGATGTCTGCACAGCCTCATCAGATGTGCTGCCAGCTGGATCTTCGCCAGCCTGTAACCTGATCAGGAGGAAAGCCTGACAGAGGCTGGACAGCGACCCTAACGGCTTACCCTCAGGACGGGAAGTTCCTTCCACTGTATCTTTAGTGAAAAGCTTAAGGAGATGGTTCTCAAAATACAAAGAAAGGGAAGAAAGAATACTATGAAGGATTTTAGGAATGAAAGCCTGACAAATTGGACAGGTTGGACGGTTGTGAGAAGCTCCTAGACAAAAAGACACTTATCGTGGGAGTCTTTATGGGGAATCTGTCTCCCACACTGGCATTTAACTTTCCTGGATGTCATTAACTCCCCCCCCCCCGCTCCCAAGCACCAAAGAAAAAACAAAAACCCTATGGGGTACTTATCTGCACTGACTTGGTATCAGCAAGACGTACACGATCAACGAAATGATGCTTCAAACTACCAGAAATCGACATAGGTGGTCAGACCGATGATCTGGAGATGCGTTCGGACTGGTGGCAAAGAAGATCCGAGGATGGTAAGTCTGTACATTACTTTTATGGCCTAATCAATGCGAAGAGCGCACATGTGACATCCAGCATAACATAAAACTTTAGTAGGTTTTGATATACCGGCTGACGTCAGGCTTTCATGCCAGGAAAAACCCATACAAAAGGAATATTAAAACAGTGAATTGTAAAGACATCTCTTGAAACAACCTCACACTGATCAGGACTGAATGCAGGAATGGTTAAGGAGAGCTGAATTTAAACCAAAAGACGAAAGGTTAGTATCTGCAGTCCCGGAGAGTGGACTATGTACACACTGGTTTACAAAGTCTTTTGAACATGTGGGAGAAAGAGACAAATGCAGGTTTTGTAAAACAGAATTGGAAACAGTCGCATATCTTTCTGTTGGGTGAGATACACAGAAGGCAGGACGACAATATACTGAAAGACATAATAGTGTGGCAAGACTGTTGCATTGGGGATTATGCAAACTTGATAATATTGAAGTAGTTAAAAAAACATTGGAAAATTGAGCCACAAAGCATTATAGAAAATTGTCACTCGTATGGTCAAGATAAAACAGACGAACGTTCGTGGGTTCAGTTCAAGCAGCTTTTTTATTACACACAAACGCATCAGGAATGAGGCTTTGTAACTTAAATATACTTATAAAAATATCAACTACTACACTCATACATGTTAACACTGTGGCTATTTGCTCAAATTGGCAGTGCTGTCTGCATGTGCTCACTATTTATATGCATGTGCCTACGCTCAAAATGGCAGTGCTGCCTGCATGTGCTCACTATTTATATGCATGTGCCTACATCTGGAAATGCTTATTTATTTATTTTGCATTTGTTGACCGGGCTAGTCTAGCTGGATAAATGTCCATTTTCAGTTCAGGCCCGGGAGAAAAGCTCCACAGCAGCTGGATGCAACTAATATACATGAGTAACTATAGACATAAGGGGATACTAATCAACAATCGGTTATACATAGTAACAAAACCCCCCTGCGAGTTAGGCTAATTTACATTACATAACAAAAAGAAACAGCAATGAGGGAGACATATAACTAGGTATATAGAATAGGTACAAGACACAATAGACATTTTTGACAACAGAGTTTAAAGCAGAAAACTTAGTAAACAAGAAAGGTTAGTTGTGACAGAGTTTCAGCCAGGATTAGTGCATGGACACAGCCATTGTGAATTAAGGAAGGTTTTTAGATGCTTTTTGAACAGTGGAGTAGATGAAAGGGATACATTGCTTGGAAGTTTATTCCAAAGGATTCCAATGGTGTTAGTAAATAGAGAATCACCTGATCTGTTATTGGATTTTAGGGTTGCAGCTAGTAATTTATTGGCTGAGCGTAGGGTACTTAGATTTTTATAGGGGTTGCTCAAGTTAGAGAGAATGGGAGTATTTGTAGGATGATGCAAGATTTTGTGGGTGATGGTTAGTTGTTGAAAAAGAAGCTGGTTTTGCAGTTCCCACCATCCTAGTTTACTTAGATTTTGACAATGGTGAGTACGGAATGAGGATCCAGTGGTAAATCTGTCAATGTTATTGTAAGACGTGGCCAGCTTATTTTGATTATTTTTAGATAGATTTGTAAAAATTGGGGAGGCATAGAGAAGCGTGGAAATTAGGTGAGTTTGGGCAATAGTAGTCCTGGCTATAGGTGCAAGGAATGGTTTTAGCCTACAGAGGAATCCCAGTTTTCTATTCACTGATTTGATGGCCGAGTTAATGCGAGAGTCAAAGATGAGGTTATGGTCAATTGTTACGGCTAAGAGTTTAGTAGTCGAGTCATGTACAATTACAGTGCCTTATTTGATGTAATTGTGAAATCAATAGAGGGAGACTTCGGAGTAGGGGTAAACAGTAGAAGTTTGTTTTTTTGGGGTTAAGGAGGAGACGGCGTTTGGAGAACCAGTTTTCAACTAAGGTAAATACTTTTTGGGTGCTAGACTGAAGTTCAGCAGATTAGGGTCGAGTCGTCGGCATATAGAATACAGGTGGTTTGAGGTAGGGATCTTTTCAGGTCATTGATAAAAATAGAAAAAAGGAGGGGCCCCAAATTAGAGCCTTGTGGGACTCCCTGTGTGATATGGAGTAGAGTAGATAGGTTGTTGTCCCAGAGGACTGCCTGTTGTCTATTTCTAAGAAAGGATTCAAACCATTTGACTGCCTGAGTGTCAATTGAAAGTGAAGTAAGTATATCTGTCATTAAGTGATGATTCACCATGTCAAAGGCTTTGGAGAGGTCTAGAAAGAGAGCAGAGGTGAGCAAGTTGTTGTTTCGATTTTTATTAATTGAGTCAGAAAAGGATAGGAGTGCAGTAGTATTACTATGAAAAGGCCTAAAGCCATGCTGGCAGTTGGCTAAAAGATTATTTTGGAGGAGATGATCGAGAAGTTGACGGTGAATGCATCTCTCCATGATTTTGCTAAAGGAGAAAGTAGTGCTATGGGATGGAAATTAGAGTTCAGTTGCGTTTTCTCCCTTATGTAGAGGTATAATATACGAGACCTTCCAAACAGATGGTATAGTGCATCCTGTGATGGTCCTATTAATTAAGAAAGAGATAGGGTAAGCAAGTACTCCAGCTGCAACTTGCAGAAATTCAGCTGGAAGGAGGTCAGCTGAGGGTGTACAGGGTTTTAGTTTTTGAAGCTGGGTATAGATGAGAGAGGTTGGAACAGGCTGTAATTGGAGGGGAGGAGGTAAAATGGTTTGTGAGAGTGTGTTGGAGATAAGGTACTTGCTAATGATTGGACTGAGTCCACAAATAATTTATTAAAGGAATTGGCAATTTGGCAGGGAGAATTTTGAGTCAAATTAGCTGGGGTTAGAGTTTTGAACTGCCCTGGGTGGAGGCAGCTATTTATACCTCACCAAATTTTTTAGGGTTTTTATGTTGGGCGTGCTGGAGCTTATGGTAGTTCTTTTTATCTTGGACTATTGATTTTTTTGTAGCATTTCTCAACTCTCTAAAGATTTCATGATCAGTTGGGTTTTTAGTATTTCTCCATTTAGATCAAATTCAATTTCTTTGAAGGATTTTTTGTCTTGTCTCCTTAGTGAGCCAAGGTGCAGGTTTGCTCTTAGTTCTGACTGTCCGAGAGGAGGCATGGTTGTTCTAGGATTTGTAGAAATGTATTATTAAAGTAAGAGACTGCTTTGTCAAGTGGTAGGTATTTAAGGGGTGACTAATTGCAAGCTTTAAGTTTGGCTTGAAAGCTAGCTTGGTTAAGGTGTTCTTTGTTACGGATAGTTCTATAGATTGTGTGGTTAGGTATGGGGTTTTTTTGACTGGCAATGAAGATAAGAGAATGGTCACTAATATCATCAGGAAGTTTACCTGATTTATAAGAAAGGGGATTACTGTTAACTAGTATCCAGTCTAAGGTGGTTTTTGCTTGTTGCTAGGTTTATGGGTTCTGGTAGGGGAGGTAATAGTTTCATTGAAGCCATATAGGTTTATATGAGTGTTTGGCTGGGAAGAGTTACAACAGTTCCAGTCAATGTTAAAGTCACAAAGGAGTATGGTTTCTTGTGGAAA
This sequence comes from Protopterus annectens, assembly GCF_019279795.1. NCBI lineage: Eukaryota > Metazoa > Chordata > Ceratodontiformes > Protopteridae > Protopterus > Protopterus annectens. The sequence goes on along the minus strand of NC_056735.1, from coordinate 1,242,980,636 downwards.
GGATGTGGAGAGCCAATTAAGGACAGTTTCAAGAGTGTTAATGTTGTTGCCTAGAGGGATATAGGAGCAGATTATATATAATGATTTATTAGCATTTGCCTGTAGCTTAGAGCTTAGAATTTCAATGCTATTGGGTGAGAGGGGTTGGGTATTTAGTGGTGCAACCTGTAAATGAGATTTATATAATATTGCTACACCACCACCCTTTTTATTTAGGCAATCTGATCTTAGGATGTTATAACCTGGTAGGATTATATCATTATCCTTAGTAACTGGTTTGAGCCATGTTTCTGTAAGACATAGGATGTCAAAAGAATGTAGTGTAAAGTAGGGCATGAAGTTGGGTTATTTTATTATTTAGGCTACGAATATTGAGGTGGCCTATGAGCAGAGAACTGTCAGATAGTGAAGATGCAAGAAGTGATGGGATGGTCAGAATGAGGATCTGAGATTGTATTATTTGGGCCTGGGTTAGGATGTATATCTCCATGCAGTAATAGGAGCTGTAAAGGGCTGTGAAGTTGTTTCAAGAATTTATAGAGGAGAGGGATTTGTTTTCTAGTGTGTGGATACATATGGGTTATTCTGTGGAATTTAGGAAGAAGGTAGGATGATGAGGATGTTATGTACAAGTGGGTTTGTATGGCTAGAGGGGAGATTGAAATTGTGGGTTTTAAGGGGAGCTGAAAATTAGAGAGGCTATGATGCTCATAGCAAGTAAGGTAATGAGATAAAAATAGGGGGGTAAGAATAGTGAGAAAGAGAAGGCCATTATTGAGGGTAGGCCTGTGTATAGTAGGCATGGCTGGGAGAAATAGGAGATATGAGGCAGAGGTAAGAGCAAGGTTAAAGGGTAGAGTTGTTTAAAGGGAAAAACAGGTGACAGGTAAGTTAATGAGATAGTGAAAGGGTAGAGTAGTTAGAGAGAAAAATTAGGTAGATGAAGGTAGCAGGGGATAGGATGGGTAAGTTAATGAGGAAGTGACAGATAATTGGTTAATAGAAGATAGGGGTGTGGTTTGAATAGTATAAGGTTAAGTGCACTGGGGTGGGTGGGAATTGGGGGTAGGGGAGCTTAGTGGGCCTGCAGGACGAACAAAGCGGGTTAGAGCAAGTGAGAAATAGCTCACAGAAACAATCAGTGAAATAGCAGAATACAGATAACTTCTTGGAACTAAGAGGGGAGTGCTAGTATATTTATAAAATAGCTAGGGCTATAGGACTATAGCAGAAAAAAAAGAGGAAAGGAGAAGGGACTAGACAAAGTAAGAAAAATGGCAGGACAGAAGAGTATAACAGAGTAGTTTAGTGTTGAACTAAAATAGATAAAGGTAAGGATTATTTAGAAGCTAATAGGAGCCTTGGGAAGGGAGTCCCCTAGTGGACAAAGTTTAAAACTAAATTTAAATTATGTAGGAGGACAAGAAAAAAAGAGGACAGAGTTAGACAACACAAAAATAAGGAGAGACAAATACCCTAAGGGGGAGATGGGGAGGTAGGCTGCTTTGTACCTGGTTCAGGTAGGAGATTTAATACAAAGTACTACACTGCATCAAAATACTAGGTTTTAGTTACAACTTCTCAGCTTAGTAGAGAGGTCAGACATACTTTCTTTGATTCTTTGGATGGAGGGAGATTTGAAAAATATGACAACAGCTTCCTCTAGTTTGTAGTTTGATAGCTGAATTTATGTTGGGGGTTCTTACAGGGTAGGCAGGTAGCATGCAAAGGTCTTACAGCAGGATAGAGTTTATAAGCTAGGTTGGTTAAGGAGAGGAGAAAGAAGGCAGTAGATTAAAAAACTGTACAGTAAAAAAAGTATTGCATAAGACACAGAACAAAAATTAAGGTTGAAAGACTGAATATGCAATAATAAACATCTTACACATGCATTCCTATGTAGAGAGCCACCACATACACCAAGAATGATACTATGTAGCAACTGCACTCTAGGATGACTTCAATAATCAGCATTCATTTCAAATCATGTAGGGTAGAATTTAAAAAAAATAGTCTATTAACAAGCATAGGTATACATTAGACTGGAAAGAATAAGACAGTATCAAATCAACTGATATTGCAATAGAATACGACAGTAACAATCAAATGAACAGCTTAATTTAGCTAACACTAGTATACATTAGTCTACAAAATAACAAAACAGTATCAAAACAGAAACATATTCAAAGGTTCAGGAGTAGAAAAAAAATCTAGTCCTCATAGACCTAATGTTGTTAAGAAAAGGAGCTATTCTACAGCATAATTAAACCTTAACCTTTGTATATATACATGTAGTAAGATTCAACTAGCTTGAAACAGGATGTACTTCTAGTACATAAATTTACAGCCATTCATCAACAAAAAACAGTCAGTGGTAGGCCAATAGGTGTAAATAAAAGGGGAAAATAGTTGGTTGGGACGTATCTAAGTGAGAGGATACCGTCCACTTTTAAGTCAAAGAGCGGTTTCTTAGGCAGAGAGGAAACAAGAAAGAAAGCACAGCCTCTTATGAGCAGGGTTTAGTTATGCTGCTACCTCTTAATAAAAGAATAAAAGTAGCTAAAAAATGTATAGAATTTGTCTGCGTTTAGATGATATTTTGAGCCATCCAAAGTGTATTTCAGCTTTAAAATTGCTTTCACATAGTGCATCCATGCTACGATAGACCACTCCGCACTTAGAATTGCGTATATTCAATAGCAGCAACTACCAATAGGATTGTCACTAGCAGAAACTACCTATAAAGGTAGCCAATTCACAAACATGTGCTAACATTGATGAACAGCTCTTTTACAGTTAAAAGTAACGATCCTGATAAGGAGTGTAGCCTTGCGCTGCAACACTATTGCATGGAGGGGTGAGTTAACCAAGGAAAGGAAAAAAATATGCAGACAGGTCGGCGATAACAGGAGTATATGCATCCCTTCCAAGTGATATTTTTGGCGCCAAAAAGAGAATCTAAAACAGCAAGCCAACACACAGTTTTGTCCCCCTAAAATGCCAGGCTTTAGGTCTGATAAATGAAATTTAGCAACGCTTCCAGTAGTGGCACGTTGTAACCAAAATTCACAGATATATATATATAAGCACAGTACAGTAGCCAAATCACCCCTAGTAATACAGTAAACCTGAGTCAAAGTGTGTGGCGTAGATACTAGCCACGTGCAGGTTGAAGTTTGGAGGCAGTGCTATCAAATAGGGAATTAAACTACCCGTGTAGCAAGTAGTATAATAAAGGGATTCACATCAGAATGCTCCATAAACCATAAAGATATATACACATGCTCTGATCTACATCCTCCCTCTGAGAAATAGATCATATACTAAATGGCATGCAATTTACAAAATGATATTTTGACATGCAGTTATACAGAACTAATTCTTTGCCATGCAATCATACAAAATTAGACACACAAAACAATCATGTCCAGACTGATGTGCATTTTATACTAGGTATAGAAATATGACCTGATCATGTAACAAAATACAGAATTGGATCTAGCAATGGAGATAGTCTTCAAGAAATGTTGAACTCTGGGAACATCTGGGTCATCATCAGGAACGGGAATGGATACTGAGACATGTTCTTCGGAATGAACATTATCAGGGTCGCTCTGAGATATAGTCGATCACAGACAAAATGCTAAGATATCGTTTCTAATACAGGAAGACCATGCTTGCGGTTTCTCCTATATTCTATACCCTCAAGAGTCCACTAAGTAGGATCTCAGTTCGGCACATATACCTTCCACTTAACCAATTTGATCAAAGCCTTTTGCTGTTTGCATCCTCACTCTCTCTCCTTTTAACGGTCCGAAGAAATCTGTTAATTTTTTCATAGCTGGACTTCTGAAAAGAATGCTTTTTTAAAAGCTGGGCTTTGATTGCTCTGGTGTTTTTAGCATTACGCACAACAAACTAGAACTGATAGGCAAGGTTGTTCTGGTTTGCCTAGATAGAAGTCTCTGAGAAGGCAAGCCAAGTAGCTTGTCACAGGGTATATTTCTGAGATTAAGTAAATTTATGATGATACCATATTGTCATGCTTTGACCTCTGTAGTAATTGCTTTGCACTCTGTACTGCTCATTCCACCAGGCCGTTTGACTGTGGGTATTCAGGCTACTAGTAACATGGATAAAGTCCCACTCTTCTGCAAATTTATGAAACAATAAACTGGTAAACTGGGTATGGTTGTCAGAAATAAGTGTGTGGACTACCATGGATTGAGAAATGAAGTTTCATCTTAGCAATAACAGCACTGGATGTTAGGTTAGGTAGTAAATCGATCTTAAACCAATCCAAATAAGAGTCTACCAACACTAAATAATGCTGATTGTTACACTCATACATTCCCGTGGCTACTGCTGACCAAGGTGTTTCAGGAATCTGGTTTAGCTGAAGTGGCACTTTTTGCAAAGGCAGTTTAGTACTATTGCATACTAAACAAGAAAGTACTTAATGTCTTTTGACAGAGAAGGCCAAAATTTAGTCCTCTCGCCCTTCTTTTAGTACAATCATAATCTGGATGGGTACGATGCAAAATGTGAATGTATTCATGTTGTAAAACTAGAAACAATAACTTTGCGACCTTTGAAAATACCATTTTCCATCAGAATCTCATCTCCGTATGAAAAATAAGGTTGTACTTCTGGCAGTACACAGGATTGCTTTGATGGCCATCCAACACTGATGAAGTGGTTGAGCTTTTGCAAAATTGGATCAGTCTTTGTATGATTTCATAGCTCAAGTCTCTTGGTAGAAAAATTACACACTTCCATGACATCAAAGTCAAAATTCTCTGCATCAAGCTGTTCCATGGTATTTCTGGGCTATATGGATAAGGTATCAGCCAGGTAAAGAAGTTTGTCTTTTGTATAGACCATTTTGAAATTGTACTTTTGTAATCTGAGCATCATTCTTTGAAGTCTTGCTGGAGTGGTAGGCATACAGTTCTTTAAAATAGTGACTAGAGGTTGATGAACAGATCTATTTGGATAGCACGGCGATAAATATAATCATGGAACTTCAAACGTGTGAACACAATTGCCAAAAGTTCCTTCTCAGTTTGAGCATACGGCATCTCAGTTTGGGTAAGAGTTCTAGATGCATAGGCAATAGGTCTGCCCTCCTGAAGAATAACTGCACCAAGACTGAACTTTCAAGCATCACAGGAAAGAACTACTGGTTTGTGGATATCATAGTATCTCAATGTAGGTGGGTTGCCAATTTGCTGTTTGAGGTTATCAAATGCTCTCTGGTGTTGTTCTAACCAGGACCAGGCAAGATTTTTGCATGTCAGCTCTCTTACAGGTGCTGATAATTTACAAGTCAGGGATAAATTTGCCCAAATAGTTAATCATACCAAGAAAACGCTGTAAGGCTTGGACATTCTCCAGAGCTGTCATCTCAAGAACGGCTGCTTGTTTAGAAGAGTGTGGTTGAAAGCATGCAGTGGTAAAAAAATGACCTACATAAGTAACTTCTGGTAGTCTGAATTTACACTTCAGAGGATTAAGCTTCAAGTTCACTTCACGTGGTCTGTCCAGAACTTTCCTCAGGTGTCTATCATGCTCTGTTTCACCACTGCCTCCAACCAGTAAATCATCTATTATAGCACATGGATAGCCTGAAAAAATTTGCTCCATTGCACCCTGAAAGACTTCACTGGCAGAATTTATTTTAAAAGGCATTCTGAGGAATCTGTATCTACCAAATGGAGTACTGAATTGTAGGCAGTAGTGAAGATTTGCAATCACACATTACTTGCCAAAATGAACTCTGAATCTAAGACAGAAAAAAACTGTGGCATTTGGCATGAGGGCGGCAATCTCTGCGACTGTACGCACTGGACGATTAGGTCTCTTTAATGCCTTGTTCAAGTCTCTTGGTTCAATGAATACTCTGATTTTATCTGAATTTTTCAAATGAGCAACTACTATGGAAGAGACCCACTCAGCTGGTTCTGTGACTGGACAAATCACACCTTGCTGCACCATTTTGTCTAACTGGACCTTGACTTTGTCCTGCATAGCTATTGGAACTCTCCTTGCTGGTCTGACCACTAGACTGACCTCTGGGTCTACTTACATAGAGCACACAACTGGAAGTTTGCCTAACTTGTCATCAAACACATCAGCATAGTCTGAGAAAAAAGCATAAGTAAAGCTGGAACTGGGACGTGCTTACATGATGTACTTCTTTGGTAAAAGAAAGCAGTTTCACTCAAACTGTCTCTGAGACCTAATAATGACCTGTACAGGTCTTCTAACCACATAAAATTGCAAGCTGTAACTGTTTCCAGCTGAATAGCATGAAAGCACTAATGAGCCTTCAGTATGAATCTCTTCACCTCCATAAGCAACAAGCTTCACACAATTGGCCAAATTAAGTTGCTCACCAGCTCTCACTTTAGCAAATGTTTCTGCTGACATCATATAACACTTTGAACCAGTGTCCACTTTGAGCTATGTGAGTTTATCATAGATCAGGACAGCACAAAATACTTCGTTCTTTGCAAACAAATCTACTGCATTAACCTTTTCACCGACCAGTGATACACCATCTACATAGAAAGTAGGATTGCAGCTTTCTATATGATCAACTTGCTTTTTTGAGTGACCTTTCTTAACTGAATGATGCTTGCTTGATTTACAAAACTTTTGAAAGTGGTTCAGTTTTTTATACTAGTGGCATTGCTGATCAAATGCCAAGCACTTCTCTTTAAGACTCATGAACTCTAATTTAATTAAGTGAAGTGAAATAATGGAATTTTTAAGTGAAATATTCTTATTTTTTGTATTGTGAAATTATCCATATCCGGTTGCTTTTGCCTGCATTTCTCTTCAAATATCTTTGGAGCTGCTTTTTGGATTGATTACTTTGGCCTTATCCTGTGCATAAATATTGCAGCATATCAGATCTCTCTCTCCCTCCCATATCCATGTAAATTTTTTATGCCTTTCAAAAATCTCTAGGTTTTGTTCTTTATATTTTTGCACTTCGTCTGTTGCTTCTTTTCCAAACAGCCCAAATATTCTGTCTTTATAATGTTTTTCATGGATCTACTGTATTAATGAACACAAAAAAATGCATTTGAAGGCTTTGACAGTTTTTCATGTGTAAGTATTTGTATTTCCTCTAATTTCTCTCAATCGTTTTTAAGATCTTCTATCTGGAAATTTTGGGCTTCTTGCATTCTTGCAAAATAGTAACAATACATAATTTCTTCCCTATCCTCCGCAGTCTACTCTATAATATTTATGGCTCTTTTCTGACCTATCAGTTTTTGTGAACTACTACCTTCTACAATGGGGGGGGGGACATCCTCCCCTTGAGCCTGGCCTAACCCAATTGTTGGAATGTTTCTGTGTCTTGAAGATTCTACACTATGAGCATACGAGGATCAGGCACTTTTTAATCGTGGGACTTGAATACCCAGTTATCTTTTTTGATTTTTTTTAACCTACTTCTGTCCATGTACACAATGCTATATAATATGCATTGTATGCAACAATGTCATACCCAGTAATGTACGGCTTAAAGAGAAGCTCATTGCTAACCACCTGCATACCTTTTCCTACATTCCACTACAGTGGATTTTGGTTACTATATGTATTTCTGGATTCCAACAGGTTCTTGTTTCACAAACTTCTGAGGAAAGCAATTTCATGTATTTGCAATTCACTAGAAGAAATCTTCATAGGAGGTTACTAGGCTAATGGCACTAACACCTTATTAAGCCTAGCCACTCATGCCCCATTCTTTAGTAACAGTGGGGGGGATAAGTGGTAGACGGTATTTTCTGGGGAGTAACTAGTCATCTTCAAGTCACATGGACTATCTTATTGCTCTTGTGCAGCACATTTGAGCAAAGTTACTATCCTCTACTTTTTATTCTTGGACTTTTGTAACTACTTTAGACAATGAAATGTTTCTGTCAAGACTTTTCTCTCCATACTATAAGGATGAGAGGTATGCCTTCAATTATAACTGAAATGTCATGAAATCACAAGAAATTAATGGCTTTTATTGCATGTATATTCCTATACACTAAACAGTCATTCTTTATCCCAATTAGAACTAGCCAACACTTTATACATACATAAGTAAGCAAACATATTCCATGTGAAATTTTAGTTTCATTTATTTTACAAAAACAAGCAGACACACACCACTCAGGTTCCATGTGAAGTCATAGTTTTATTTACTTGGCTGTTTCATAACTAATGATATATCTAGGCATATAGACAGCTATTTTTGATTTAATGCAACAGTCTTACAGTGAAACAGTGTAAACTGCAAGTGAGAACAAGTGTGACATTTTGTTGCAAAGAGAATTTGCTGATGAACTGCAACAATGCAAGACATATATAATACACACATTAAACACCATTGCACATTTACTTATTTATTTACATTTGTTGGCCGGGAGTGTCCGACTGGACATAGGACCATTTTCAGTGGAGGCCCAGGGAGAAAAGCTCCACAGTTAAAATAAACAGACAATAGTTACATTGGATTACATAGTGATTAAAAATTTAACATAGCGATTACTTACAACATATTTACAGATGAAGAACATAGTACATCAGTAGACAACTAGAATCTTTATCTGTGAAGTACATAACAGACATTAACAAATGTTACAATAAGAAGTTCCTGCTGTATAATAAGTACTAGGCATCTGAGCTTGCTACAATCAAGGTAGTTAGTGGAGTGGAAAGAAAGGTAGTGGTTGGATGGGATGGGTGATATTAGAGTGGGAGTTGCAAGGGCATAGCCAGCATTTTTTAGGTGCGCTTTTAGTAAAGTTTTGAAGTGGGTGCATGATGGTACGGAGGTAATTGTGGGTGGAAGGGAGTTCCATAATTTGGTTATGGCGCAAGAGAATAGTGCTTCACCAGCAGAGTTATTGGCTTTAGTGATCTGTAAGTGATTTTTGTTGCACATGAAATAAAAATGGAAAGCTCCTTCTATACTTAACACAGCCACTCTATTAAACAGCTTATTTATATTTATACATTTTACATATGTACATACAAATATTTCAGGCTTGAGCTACAATGCCTTTCTTTGCCTGCAAAGTTCTAGTTACAGTTTGACCTCATTTCCATTTCTTATATTTTTTCAACTATCACCTTGCTTGAATTCCACTTCTGCATTTTACCAAACTGCTTGACATTCTTTCACAACATGGTATAATTCTTTATTCTATTACATTTACCTCTTGCACCATGGAGCTCAGATCGTTACTCAAAAGGGTCTGTCAGCCAACTACTTAAATGCTTTGAAATTAATAAGTAAACAAAACCAACAGCTGAATAAAGACACAACTGGAATAAATTAAATGATTTCATACAGAGGTTAAGTTTAATTCATGGCACCTTGGACAGTACAGCACACCTCTATTTTAAAATACACAATTACATTTTTGTTTACAGGTACCATGGTGTGTTTATATAGCTGGTACTCTTACAGGTCATAAAACACAGTAGGGAGTACTCGGAAGGGAAAAATAGCACAGTGTGCAAAGCTAAACTGTGCAGTGTCATCCAGGGCATGTGCAATTCAGAGATATCTAACACAATCCTAGTATTAAAACTGGTGTGATCAGTAGTATATACTAGTGACCATATAATGAGATGGACTATAGAAATATTCAATAAACTTTTTGTCTGCATATATACTCTACATGCAGCATGGACATTTGTAAGATACTTGGTAATTATACATTAGGTTGCTAAGTTTATAGGTATATACCAGGCATGCAGTTCAAGAGACTGTTGAAGCACAGCCATGCTGCTTGAGCACTGTCAAGTGAGTTAAGCCCCATGGTCAAGAACCACCATGCTACATACCCCAAAGAGGATTTATGACTTCCTGGTTATTCATCCAGATTATTACTGAATACAGACCAGGTGTAGCACTGCTTGACATGCATAGGAAGTTTATTCAGTAAGTATAGGACTCCTTTGGATAGAAATCTGTTGTGCCAGTCATGTTCTATTTCTGTGTGTATAAAAGATTACAGACTTCATTGTGGGTATTTATGGTGGTGTTTGTTTTGCACAGCTGTAAGAGGTCAAGCAGGATGGAATATGCCATGCACCCTACTAATGGACAGCACTCTGCTGAAGAATGGCCTACAGGACAAAACCTGCACATATCAAAAATACCATATGAACCCTTGATATAAGTATCACCATGAATACAGTGGGCAACAGTATATTTTATTTATTTGCTGGCATTTGTTAGTAAGGATTGTGGAAGGGTGTACAGCTCAGCACACTGTGTGGCCTGAGTGTAAATATAACTTGGGCTTTAACAAATTTTATATGTCATACCTTGGGTACCGCACTACACCTCAGGTAATGTCAGCATGTTCCAGAAAGTGATATACAAGACAGGTGTTTCCACTCACAGGGAAGAGCACCAGCAAGGTACCAGGAAATCAAACATACAGGAAGCTCCAGTCAACAAAAGGTATTGTTGGAAGGTGCAATGTGCATCTTACATGTAACAGCCAGGTTCTTAAAATAAAAGACAACAATGTTAGGCGGGTTAGAAGAGGTTACTTTTCAGCTATCTTTCATAAGGGTTGGACTTTCAGCTTCCTAACTCCTTGATGTTCTCCCATAATGTCCTTGCCATTTGCCCATGAGAAGCTGCCACTAAGCAAAATGAGCTTGGAATCTAACCAAGCATGGGGTATATGTAAGGGGCCCAAGCCTCATCACTCCACTGTTTTCTTCAATACAGCCCCCACCTGAAGCTGAGTAAGCAGGGTACCCTCCTCAGGGCAGAAAACTGCTCCTTCTTAAGTAACAGTCAGTGATGAAACTGTGAGTGGGGTTCTATGTTGTAGGCACAGTGTTGGGTAATGTTGCAGGCATTGTACTACATTCCATTCTGTGGCCCCTGAGGCTGGAGCCAGCCACTGGTTCTTCACTTCATCATTCAAAGGTTGCTCCTATTTATCATTAGAATATTTTTATTCTAGCCAACTAAATGCTCCACATAAGGCTGATAAACAACAGGCTATGAAAAACAATTGCTTATATTACTGATGACATATATTTTGGATTTTGTCCTACACAGCTTGCACTGCCACCCCATGGCTTTGTGCAGCCAACTGATAGCTTGCCAGTTGTAATGCTGCCTTTAACTTGTTTTAATCAGCCTCTAACAGTAACAGGATGTGTGCCCTCCATTGATTTATTGCTATGAGGCATACAACTGGACAATCTTGAATCTTCCTAGTGTCTCTAAACTGCTGTAATACACTTCTGTAAGTCACTTAATTACCTGTACTTAGGGTGTTTATTGTCATACATCGACTAATACTGTGAATTAATTTGTACCCACGCCAGTACTAGCACTGCTTCCAGGCCCACTCTCTTGAACTGAGCCCACTGTGAAAGCAACATAGGATAAAATGCCCAATTACTCTTCACCACACCCTTTTTGCTTATTGCTCCCTGCCTGAACTATACATGTGTTGTCTGATCGGAGTTGGGAGTACCTTGTTTGTCTTCTGCTTTTGTATCCAGGAAGAAACTCTGTAATGGCAAATTGATATTTATTTGCAATTATTCTTGGCCACCTGCTGCCGAGCTTGCTTCCTCATAAGTACCACCCCGCACCAAATTCTTAAGGATGTGGCAACAGTTATACTGAAAAAAAAAATTCAGTGCAGTCTGAGTATGTGCCAACACACAAGATTATCATCTCTAAAAATTTAGATGACTAAAGACAAGAATACTCTTGTAACTTGAGTCACACTTCTAAGTCCTGTCAGCTAGCATATAACAAATGAAAAGGACTGTTACTTGTAAAACTAGCAATAAAGAGTCAGTGGCACGGATGCTGTTAGGAGCAGCTATACTGTCACCTAAGTCAAAATACCTCCTGCATGCCAATGTGTGAGCGCATGCATATATGTATACATAAACAGAGACGCACACAAATACATAGATTTATATACACTCACAAATATGTTTTATACACACACACATATGTCTGAGATGATGGTGCTGCGGTAGCGTTGTCGCCTCACAATAAGACGCTGCCCAGTTCGATTCTCAGCTAGAGCGTCTTCTGCGTGGAGACATGCGTGAATGGGCGGACCTTCGTTGAAGGCTGTGCATCAGTGCTGGCAACTTGGCACGTAAAAATCAACTGCCAATCATTAGCGGACCGGAGTTCCACTGTGGCGACCCCTAACTGGGAAAAGCAGAAAGACACAACACCACACACACACACATATATATATATATATATATATATATATATATATATATATATATATGTGTGTGTGTGTGTGTGTAGACATACAAATATATGTGGATCTATAAAGACAAAGATATACAGCAAATACAATTTAGACCACCAAAGCAACATATATGATAAACACAATGACACATGCATTTATTTATTTAAATTATGCATTTCCTTCTTGATAAGGGGGTAGGGTGGTCTAGTCAACACAGCCATCTCAGTCACAAAAGAAGCAAATTTGAAAAAAACTGGCAATTCCAATATATATATGTATGTATGTATATCACTATATCACTAAAATAATTATGTGCACTGCATACAAAGTTTTAATAAAATACACACATCACCACATATCCAGCATTTACAAATCTGACAGACGTTCAAGAATGCGTTGAAATGCAAGCCAGTCAAGTAAGACACAGCAAGTCTGTGGTTTTACAACCACGGGAATCTAAACTTAGACTAGATATTGCATGCATACTTATGCACATACATAGGAAAATATGGTGAAATACATACACTACATTTGCCTCAACTTTCAAATGGTAACCTGTGTAACTCTAATGTGGTCAAATGTTTAGGAAAGGAGTGAAAACTCCAAACATTGTAACAATGCAGAGAAGAAAAATTCAATTGGATGGAATCAGTATTATACAAACAGTTACTATGTGATTCCTGAATGGTGTCAGCTAATGGGAAATACTTTTCGTACAGTAACAAGATTCATTTTCAAAGTTGTCTGACATTTTTATTGAAATGTTCTAAGATTTTATTCTTCAAGAATATCTGGACATTTGCAACTAGATGTGTTGGCTTCCAAGATGCAACCGGCCAAAGGAATGTTGTCTTGTGAAATAAAGGAAACTGTTTGGATTATAAATGATGTCTGCATGAGTACATGCACTAATAAGCAACACTATTGCTGACCATATGAAAAATAATTACCAGTGAAAAGGAAAAAAGCATGTAGCAACAAGCATGAAACAAAAACAAACAAAAGAAAATACAATTGCTTAGGCTGGGATAATCATTCCACAAAGTTTTACAAACAACGAGCAAATACTAAAGACGTAATTTCACTGCTACAATGGCTGCAAGATCTGTGTGTGGCTAGATAGCATCTCTGGCTGAGGCTAAACCAGTCATTCAACTAATCTAATAGCCTATGGATGGGGGAAGGAAAATATAAAAGGACAAACTGTAAACTCTTAGCACGTCCTATAATAACTCTCCCCCACTGAAGTTTGTGAAATCTGACCTGCAGTATGCTAACAAGCTTCTTTGGAAACCCTGTCCCTGTGTGAACATGCGACTTGCACAGCACTAAAATATAAACAAAGTACTCTAACAAGCAACTGATTTTAGAAATGAGATAATGCCCCTTTAAAGAATTGCAGAACAGGGGAAATCTTCACAGAACAAGAGGAGGAGCAACTGCAGAATGCTAAACAGAAAATATGGGATTACCGCGATAACATGCATGAGCTTAGAAAGATTGTTAAGCGACTTTTGTCATAACAACTGCAGAGCACAAACTTTATGCAAGATGACTCAGGCAACAGAAAGTAGTAAGGGTTCTCGCAAAGCTTAGGGAGCCTATAACAAGGAAGTTAACAAGAGATCCTGTAGAGGTACTAGAAATATTTTGGAAATTTTATGAAAGTCTGTATAAAGCAGAGAAATATGGAAATCTAGAAAAGATACAAATGTAAATGTTTACGGAAGAATTAAATATGCCAATATTAGAGGCAGACGAGGCTCAATTACTAACAGGATAGGAGGAGAGGAGATAAAAACAGTGATGTATAAAAAATCCATAGGGAAGGCCACAGGAATAGATGGTATTCCTTTGAAAGTTTGGAAGCTAGGAGGGAAAGCAACTGATAAAGATCTGAAAGGTTTTGTTTAACAGTGTTTAAGAGGAGAAGCAGCATCTTGGAAGAAAGGGGTGGCTGTAATACCTAAAGAGGGTAAATACCCATCAGATCCAGCTTCATATAGGACCATTTCAATTGTAAACCATGATTATAAAGTGTTTACATCTACAATGGCTAAAAGAATGGCAAAGGTGACACCAAAATTGATAAATATGGATCAGTGTGGTTTTGTGGAGGGGAGGCAAACATTTGATAACATTAACAGAACACAGATGATCCACAGGAAATCAGAAAGTAAGAGAATACCTCTGTTGTTGGTGGGTCTTGATGCAGAAAAAGCATCTGACAGATTAAGCTGGGAGTTTATAAGCATGGTAATGGAAACATTTGTATTCCCTGATAAAATTCTAAGGTTGATTAGGAGGATAAATGAGGGATCAGAAAATTCAAGTGGGTGGGTTCCTCTCTAATAATTTCTGTTGGAGCAGAGGAACCAGGCCCGGGTGTCCTCTTTCTCCTTTGTTATCTGCCTCTTAGAACCAGCGTCAAAGAAATAAGGGGCTTAGATATTTAAGGATATAATTGGTATGGTAGTCAAGAAAAGCTGGCTCTATTTGCTTATATTACTTTAAACTTGATAAAACCAGAAAAGGACATTTCAGTGTTGTGGAAAAGTTTGAGACAGTTTGAAAACTTTTAATGATACAACATTAATGAAGCTAAAACAGGGGCATCAGCTGTAAATTATGTACCCACACCAACATTGTTCAGCAATATCCATATCCAGGCTTTGCAGAGTCTAATTATGGTAACTGCAAAAAAAGCAGTAGCAGAGAAACAAGAACTGGAAATGGGATCTTTAGAAAAGGGTAGGAGCAAACTACATGGACAACATGGGAACAATACATGCAGAGGAGGAATGATGGCTTATTTTCATCTACATAACTATGTGGACTGCCTATGGCATAAGTGATAATTTAATAAAGATATTTCCCATTTAAAAAATGTTTTTCTTCCTGCATAAGATGCTGCAAATAAATTCAACTTCATTTCTGGCTATTACATTCCTGCATTAGTTTTATTTTTCTACCAGCATGGATTAAAAACCTACTCAGGTCCTCAAGAGGTACAAGACTAACTGAGAACAGAAAATGAAAAGTGGGAGGAGGTGACAAAGGAACAAATCTGTCAACAAATGCAAAAACGTGAACTATGGACTTTTCAGTGCAGAAATTTCCTGCAAAGACCTTTCCTGTTTTCCAAAATAAAATTATGGTTAAAGTAGATGAAAGAGCTTTAAAATTTTGAAGTCTATAACTGTGAATTGCTCTCTGAATTGTACTCTAAAACAACTGAAATCAGAAACACAAATGTAAAATATAAGTATTATATTTCAAAATTTACTTACAGATAAAAGTTTATATCTAACGTAAGGGAGGCATAATACTGCTTGTTGACTGCTGAAAATACTATTTGTTTTCAAACTGCAAATTGTGTTACTTTGCTTCCAATAGAAGTTTTAGGATTGTGGGAGAAGGAAGGTGAAAAAGAAATGTATAATGAATGCTAAAGGATACTAATACATGCTGAAAACAAGGAGACCTTAATGTATGAAGTTAACTCTTTAAATGTGTGCACCGAATGCAGGAATGAGAAAGAATTTAGAGAAAATTATGCTGACTAAAATAAGGTAGAGAACAATGTATTAAGGTCTAGGAGTGCATGCAAAGACTGATAAATTCAAAATAAAGACAATAAAAGACTAGCTGTAAGCTAGTGAAAAATAGAGAAGAGATTTGTTAAAAATAAGCACACTGGAAACTGAGGACAGTAGTCTAACTGGATGGGAAACATATATGGGTAAGGATGTTTGGTACATCTAAAATTTAAGCACAAATAAAATATAACCTTTATGTTACAGTTGGACGTATGAGACTGGAAAATTAATGGGTTGGTGGAGAGGAAAAATAAGACAAGGTGCTAACATAACAGTTAATGTTACAAGAAATACACTTGAATCAGAAAAGATCATGAGCATTTAGTAAAGAAAAGTGGGAAGGGGATATCACTGTAGGAACAGAAGGTGTACTAAAGAAAGAGGTCTTCATTTAAAAAGGTACTGGAATAAAACCTGAGGAACAAATGGACAGTCTGCAAACATTTATTATGGTGATATTTCACTGGCTGCACAATGTGTGTGTATATGTGTGTATATATATATATATATATATGTATGTGTATATATATATGTATATATATATATATATATATATATATATATATATATATATATATATATATATATATATATATATATATATATATATATATATGTGTGTATGTATATATATATATATATATGTGTATGTATATATATATATATATATATATATATATATATATATATATATATATATATATATATATATGTATACACACACACAAACACAGTGGATATAAAAAGTTTACACATCCCTGTTAAAATGCCAGTTTTTTGTGATATACAAAATGAGACTACAATAAATAATTTCAAAACTTTTCCCACCTTTAATGTGACCTATAACCTGTACAATTCAACTGAAAAATAAATCTGTTAGGGGAAAAAATATAAAAAATAAAAAACATATAGTATGCTGGTTGCTTAAGTATGCGCACCCTTAAACTAATACTTTGTTGTGTGTGCACACCCTTAAACTAATACTGTGTTGAAGCACCCTTTGATTAATTCTTTGACATTTATGTGCTTCAGTCTGTCTTACTGGTTCCAAAGACCCATTAAAAGTTCTCCCAGTCTTGTCTGATGGAAGAGGATTAACTGCATTTTGGAAGAGGATGTTATTGGAGACAAAAAACTCAACATCTCTACAAATAATAAGGCTGTCAGCATCACACACTACTACACAAAACCAATCTCTAACAACTCAGACCAAATATGGACTTATGTCCACTGATGCTCTTAGAAGCAAACTACTTAAATCACAGAGACCTACTAAAAATAATTCTAGAAACAAGTACCCTCAGCAACCTCACAAACATACATCACAGGTAGCACCCACCATGAAATACGCATCTATGAGTCACACAGACTCGGTCCAAAATCTTATAAGGCAAACCACCAAAAGCATACCAATATCCTTGACATAGGTGACTCAATGAGAAACGCCAACACAGGACTCACCAAGTTGTGCAAAAACAGGATCGTGGTCAGTTGCCTATAAGGTGCTACAGTTTGACAGTTTGCTACATCACACAAGCACTCAAGTCCCTGCATCACAAGTACACATATTACACAGTCTTTGGAGGTATGTGTGTAAATGACTTGAGATGTATCCCTCGGGACTGTGTGAAGACAGACACATGACAAGAGCTATACAAAGGCATGTCTAAGACGGGTATGAACCTAGATTTGAGCAGTATTCTTCCATCATCAAAAATGATATAAAAAATATGATTAAAAGATAAATACTTCAACAACTAGTTTAGATTCCTGTGTCATTCTTAGGGGATATAATATATATCAGCCTGGGAAATGATGGTAGACCATCCAAACTACTTTTTCAGGGATGGCATGTACCTCTTTCCCCAAGGCTTCTGTATATATTTTAAGGTTTCCATATATTGGTTAAAACATGTTCACCAACCACTCCACCCTTCTTATGCAAAGTCAATCTTTTTAAAATTTCCAACAGAGCTAAACTGAATTAGGAAACATTAAGGTACTGCTGCCCAGTGCTAGGAGCCTTAAGCTCCATACCCTACAAGTGCTACTTACCCTGAAAATGTAGATATATGCATTGCCACAGAGAGCTGTCTCCATCAGTGGAATGCTTCAGTATCTATTACTTGTACAGGCCACCCCCATTAGAAGAAGGCACTAAAGGCATAAGTGCCTCAATATTAAAAAAAAAAAAAAATCTCATCACCAGACTTGTTACACAAGATAATGATTTGTAACTCCTCCATGTCGAAACTACTACTTACTACATTCTCTTAGGAGACTTTGACTATCCCACTGTCAAATGGGAGACATGCAAACTCAATCTTGTATATCCAGCGATTTCTAGACTTCTTAAATAAACTCCCTGGACAAGTTAGTCCACACTCCAACAATGAGATATAAAATCCTGGACTCAGTTTCTGGTCCATCCCTATTGCAACCTCCTCCCTAGACAAATCTGACCACAAGACAGTCACATTCACCGTAAGCCTGAAGCCAGAAAAATCTTCTAGTGCCTCAGAAGTCAGAGATTATGCAAAGGCTGATCTACTAAAACTAAGTGAAGACCTGACTAAATTCAAAAGCCCTTTCCATCTTGATTATGCCAATACTTATATGTGGAGTCCTTTTCTGCCAAGTTCTATGCACATGTAAATAGTTGCATAACTGAATCTGTCCCCCTCAGAAATAAGCACAATGCAAAATTCACAAAACTCCTATTATAGAACACTAATATAAAGGAAAACGTTACTCATTTTTGCATGCAGTTAATTAAGAAGCCAAAAATGGTCTTACAAAATTAAGCAAAGAAATCTGAATCCTCATTAAAAAAGTCAGATAAGAGGCAAAAATAGCCACTGACATGAAAGATAACCACAAAGTATTATTTAGTTATGTTAGGAATCTCAGAAAGAATGCCTAGCACTGTGCAGAGCTAATAGTAAATTATATCACATACTCACAGGACATAGCCAATCAACTAGCGGACAAATTCTGCTCCAACTTCACCTACTCTCCCTTACAAATAATCTCACTTCAAATACCCACATTCTTTCCACCCACGTTAAATCTCCCAAGAACAAGTTTTCAAAGCTCTATCTAATGCCAAGAACACTAAATCTGTAGGGCCAGGTAACATAACAGGTTGCCTACTGGCTAGCCTGAAACATGAAATGTCAGACCCCTATGGTGACTACTCAACATGAGCCCTAAAAGAGGCTTTGTGCCAGATGAATGGACAACAGTAACAGTAATTTCCTTGCACAATGGTGGGGCTACAACAGACAAGGGTAATTACAGACCCATAAGCCTGACCAGCCTCATCTAAACTAATACACAGGGATATAGGTAACCTACAGGCTCTTGACCCAATCCAGTTTGGATTTGTCAAGGGCAGGTCCTGCCTACTTAACCAGGTTGATTTAAAAAAAAAAAGTCACTCAGGCAATAGATGAGGACAAATCAGTACACATTGCCTATCTAGACTTTGCAAAGGCATTCAACACCATTGCACACACAGGCATTTATAACTCTCCCAGCTAAATGCTAACTTCTATGTAACTCGCTTGATAGAAAATTATCTCACAATCAGAACACAGCAGGTAAGGGTGGGTGAAGGGTGAGTGACAATACCTCCTTCAAAAGACCTTCCAGTAGCGGAATGGGATACTGTTCGGTCCTTGGGCTACTTCTCTTTGGCATTTACTTCTTAAGGTTCAAAGCTTTTGTTAAGGGATCGTAGCTGACCAATTTTGCAGAGTACTACAAACATGGCACCATTATATACTCACCAGAGGATACTATGATCCTGTATGAGGGCTTGTCCCAAAGCATGCTTGGTGCAAAGACCATGGACTGAAACTAAATACAAAGAAATGTTTAATCGTATCCTGTGGTAAGCATGACTCCCTTTGTAACTTTCACACTGACAACCCCAACTCCCACCTGAAAAATATCCCAGTAGTTAGTCCAAGTATACATTCTCACCGGTTTGGCTCCTTACATCACCTTGAATTGTCTAAGTAAACCATTTTTTGTTCTTTAGCTGAGACAGTATTGTTCAGTTATAATCAGCACTGGTGTGAGCTTCGCTGTTTTGTAAAAGCTTCTAGAACTGTTTTCCTAACTGGAGTCTATCCTTGTCCTTAAGACTATGTATCACTCTGTTAAAACATTTTCCTTGATATTTTGGCTCACATGTTGACCCAATATAGTATAGACAATTAGCTATAGTATCTGACCTGTCTTCTTACATTAGCTTGAATTTTCTAAAAGTAAACTGCTTTTTGTTCTTTAGCTGGGATAGTATTGTTAAAAACAGAGGCCACAGCACTTATAAGCCTTGCTGGGAGTTTGACTGTTTTGTGAAAGCTCTTGGATCGTTTTTTTTTTTCTGGTTTAGACCGATCAGTTTTACTGACTAGATTACATCCTGGTCTTTGTTTAATTAAGACTATACGTCACTGGGCCAAAACATTTTCCTTGCCATTTTGGCTCACATGCTGACCTGATTTACTGTGAAAAATGAGCTGTAGTATCTGATCTGTCTGGCTCCTTATATCACCTTGAGTTGTCCCTCAAACCCACCCACCCTTAAATCCAGTTTCTCTAGTTTTTGACCCTTACTGTAATCTGACTAGCAAAGCCAATCCTCTCCCCTTTTATTGATATTGTCAGCTGTGTAAACTAAGTATTTTCCCAATCATTCTTTACATAGATCCATACTTACTGTAGGCCCGATCAGCAAACAAGTATTATTCTTGACGAGTCCTCCCTTACCACAAATAGTCATTTTTACTAAGCTCCCATCTGCTTAGTATTCTTGTTGCACTCAGTAGCCTGAATAAATCCTGTGCCATTCTTGGCAGATAAAAGATTTATCTTACTGTTTTGCACTTCAATTAACTACTTTATCTACTGATTTTGTAATGCAAATTGTTTTCAAGTACTCTGACACTAATGTTTTGCTGACTGCCGAGAAAGTACAGTTTTGTACCTACCATAAATGTAGATGTCCGATAGGTATGCATCTGCAGTCATCACATATGGGTTGTCCTGCCTCAGGCAGCCCTTCGGTCGGCCGGATTCCAAAGTCTGGGTCTGGCCTCGGCTGATGTCGCACTTTCCCCGACGTCAGAGCGTCTGGGGTATAAAAGCATCAACCGACGCCATCTTCCTCAGTTTTTCTTGCCCCAGATGCCAGGTGCCCTCTATGAAGGCTAAATTTGGAGAAATGCAATAAAATTCCAAACATTTGCAAAAAATATATACATGTATATACAAACAAATACACCATAATAGATTCCCCCAGGTAGCTAATAGAGGGGTAAGCACCCTAGGAATACCACAGAGGGGAAGGAGGGAGGGTAAACCTGACTGCAGATGCATATCTATCGGACATCTACATTTATGGTAGGTACAAAACTGTACTATGTCCTTCAAGGATGCATCTGCAGTCATCACATATGGGTAGAATACCATAGCCAATAGGGGGGTGGAGGTACTAAGTAAAGGATGGTGTAGTTAAGATACCCTGCAGGACTGCCGTAGCAAAACCTGCTCTGGATCTGGAATATAAAGGTAAATTGTAATGCTTGGCAAATGTATGCACGGAGCTCCATGTAGCAGCTTCTAAAATGTCTTTGGTAGCCACCCCTCTTAGGAAGGCTGTGGTGGTGGCTGTGGCTCTCGTGGAATGAGGTCTAATGTTAGCTGGCACAGTTTTTCCATGAAAGGAGTAACAAAAACGAATGCAATTTCCTATCCATTTTGAAATTGTCTGTTTGGAAATTGCTTTTCCTTGTACCCCAGCAGCATATGCTACAAACAACTGGTCAGTCTTTCTGTAACTTTTAGTTCTGTCCAAGTAGTAGCGCAGTTGTCTGTGTATGTCCAGGGTGTGCAGAAGTCTCTCCCCTTTATTTTGTGGTTGTGGGAAGAATGTAGGCAAGTGAATAGCTTGGTTCAAAGATACCCTGGATACCACCTTTGGCATGAATGTAGGATTGGTCCTCACAGAAACTCTGTCCTGATGAAAGATAAGAAATGGCTGCACTGCCATTAAAGCTTGTAGCTCAGATACTCTTCTTGCTGAGGTTATGGCCAGAAGGAAGGCAGTTTTCCAAGACAAAAACTGTAGATCTGCCGATGCTGCTGGTTCAAAGGGAGGAAGTGTTAGTTTTTCCAACATGAAATTCAGGTCCCAAGTAGGTAGAGGTGGTTTCCTTGGAGGATTAATGTTTTTGATTCCTCTTAGAAATTGTCTTAGGAGAGGATGAGAGAAGACAGGTGGATTAACATTGTATTCTGCTGAGATTGCTGAGGCATGTATCTTAATGGAAGAGTAAGACAGGCCATTGTGGAACAATTCTGCCAAATATTCCAGTATATGTGCCATGTTCATCACTGTCACATCTAGGCCCTTTGCTGTGTTCCAGGTGTGAAATCTTTTCCATTTAGCTGAATATGCCTTCCTTGTGGAAGGCCGGCGAGCTTCCATAATAATATCCTTCACTCTCTGGGATAGATTATCCTGAGGAGGAGTCATGGTATTCTCCAGGCAGTTAGCTGCAAGGTTTTCAGGTTGGAGTGCAGAGTCCTGAAATTGTGCTGCGTCAGTAGGAGTGGCCATAGGGGGAGAGGCCATGGTTTCGTCTGTGACATGCTCTTTAACAGTGGGTACCAGTGCTGTCTTGGCCAGTTTGGAGCTATCAGAATTACTCTGGGCTGCTCTGTCCTGATCTTCAGTAGTACCTTGGTCATTAATGGGAGAGGTGGGAAAGCATACACTGTAAGAGCTTTCCAGCTGAAAGAGAGAGCGTCCACTTTCCATGCTTGTGGGTGGTATGTCTTTGAGCAGAATTTCTTCAATTGATGATTGAGGGGGGAAGCGAACAGATCTATTTCTGGCCTTCCCCATGATTGTGTGATGAGTAAGAAGATGTCTGGGTGCAGCATCCATTCGTGTGCATCCATGGTAGTTCTGCTTAAGCTGTCTGCCAGTGTGTTGTCTTTCCCTGGCACGAACTGGGACTGTAGCTGTATGTTGAGGTTCAAAGCAAGTTCCCATAGATTCATTGTCAGTCTGCAAAGAGGGTAGGAATGGGTGCCTCCTTGCTTGTTTATGTACCACATAACTGTGGTGTTGTCTGTCCTTATGAGCAGGTGGCCTTGCTGAAGGAAAGGTTTGAAGGCCTCGATTGCGTGCATCACTACCAGCATTTCCTTCTGGTTTATGTGCATGTGCAGCTCTCTGTGACCATAGCCCTTGGATACATCTGCCCTCCATGTGTGCTCCTCTACCTTGGTCTGAAGCGTCCGTGGTGATGGTTTGGTTGGCTCTTGGCTTGCTGAAGGGCAACCCGCTGTTCGACTGGCAGGCTTGAGCCCACCACAGAAATTCCTTTTGAAGGCAAGGAATGAGTGGGATCAGTGTTTCTAAGCTGTGACTGTGCTGTGTCCATAAACTTCTTAGGTACCATTGTAATTTTCTCATATGCAGTCTTGCTTGCGGAATCAGAAGAATGCAAGACGCCATGTAACCCAGGGCCTGCAGAATTTTCCTTGCAGTCAGCTGAGTTTGTCTTGTCAGATTCTGGAAGTAAACTGGTAGTTGTTTTTGTTTTTCTTCTGTGAGAAAGGCCATTTGGGTGGTTGTGTCTAGATCTGCACCCAGAAAAGTTATTCTTTGGGATGGAACCAGTCTTGATTTGTGGATGTTGACTGTATATCCCAAGGCCTGTAACAGGTGGATGGCATAGTCCAAGTCCTTTAACAAAGTTTGCTTGCTGTCCGCTTGTATTAGATATGGGTAGATTTGAATCCCCTGAAGTCTGCAGTGTGCAATTACTGATGCCAGGCATTTCGTGAATACTCTGGGCGCAGTAGATAAGCCAAAGGGTAATGTTGAGAATTGATAATGCTCTGACCCTGCAAGAAATCTGAGGTGTCTTCTGCAGCTTTGTCGAATAGGGACATGCAGGTATGCCTCCTTGAGGTCTAGAGTCACCAGCCAAGACCCCTTGACCAGCATGGGAAGGAGTTGCTGTAGAGTCAGCATTTTGAATTTTGGCACAATGAGGTAAGTATTCAGTGCGGACAAGTCGAGAATAGGCCTCCATTGATTTTCTTTTCTTGGAACAAGGAATAATCTGGAGTAAAATCCCTGGCCTTGTTCTGAAAGAGGTACCTTTTCTATGGCTTTCATTTGCATTAAGTTGGTAATTTGCTTCAAAGCCTCTGCCCTCTGATTTGGTGGCAGGTCTGGCATGCCTTTTCTTTTTGGCAATGAGTGGAAATGGAACCTGTATCCTTTGTCTATTTGTAGTGTCCATGTGTCCCTTGTAATGCTGTGCCAATTTTTTGAGAATAAAGAAAGTTTTCTGCCCAAAGGTGCTTCTAATTGAGCCCTGGTCGGCAGAGTCAAAATAAAGTCATTGAGTCTGTCCTGGTGTAGCAGTTGTAGTTCCTGCACTACCTCTCTGGTTGGGAGGTTGCCACTGACGGCCTCTGTAGGAGCCTCTAGCTTGCCCTCTACCTCTGGCACGCCTATTCCTGCCTCTTTGAGATCTGTCTGAGTCCGGAAAGGACCAATTCTTAGTAGGCCAATTTCTGCTGAATCTCAGTGGTCGGACTTGCAGAAAGTCTTTAACTGTTTGCACAGATTTTGCCTTTTCTTCAAATTTCTTTAAAACCTCTTGAGCCGTGGAACCAAATAATTTTTGCTTTTCCACAGGAGCATCCAAAAGCTTAGCTTTAACATGGTCTGGCAGAGATTGTTCCTTCAGCCAGGCATGCCTACGTATAACTGCACCTGTCATAGCTGATCTACATGAAGCTTCCAATGCATCATAACCACACTGCAAGAAATGGTTACTAACCTGCTGGGAGTTGTGCACCAGATCCTGAAGGGATTTGCGATCAAGGGGTTCAGAAGAGGACAGTTTCTTATGCAATTCATCTAGTAAATACTCTTGGTACTGTATCATATGAAATTGACAATTTAATGCCCTCATGGAAAGAGTTGCAGAAGTATACACTTTCTTACCCCATCTCTCTAATGCTCTGGACTCCCTTTCAGAGGGTAGAGGATTTTTAGCAGTGGCAGCTGCAACCCCTTTTGGGCCCTGGGAAATAGTTTCTGGATCAGCAGAGTGGGCCTTGTACAGGTGTAGATGCGAGTCCGGGAC
Source organism: Protopterus annectens (assembly GCF_019279795.1). Lineage (NCBI taxonomy): Eukaryota > Metazoa > Chordata > Ceratodontiformes > Protopteridae > Protopterus > Protopterus annectens. The sequence goes on along the minus strand of NC_056735.1, from coordinate 1,242,955,577 downwards.
CCTGTAGTACCCATCAGGTTTGGCAGGAGCCGGAGGGAGAGAGTCAGGGGAAGTACTAGCAGAGTACACATCATCAATGACATTCAAAACAGGAGGTATAGCTAAGAGCCTATGCTGAGGTAAATGTAAAAAGGTCCTTAATCTCTTTCTGGAATCAGAGAATTCCTGACCCTGCCATTGAAAATGTTCTCTCAGAGTGTAATGTCTCTCCAAAGGAAAACTCTTCAGGAGGGGAGGCCGAGGGAATAAATTCTTCAGCATCAGAATCCTTGTAGGCCGAATAAGCCTCCTCCTGGTGGTCTGGCAGAGCAGAGCCATCCGTGGACTCATCTGAGGACTGGGGATCAGAGGGCTCAACCCTGGGCCTTTTGTCTGGAGGAGGTTGAGAGCCCCTGTCCGGATGAGGTTGGGAACCTCTAATTAATGAGATCAGATCCTCTGCTAGGGTAAGAATCTGAGAGCTAGTAGAAGGTCTCTGAGAGGAAACCTTGGGAGGCAAAGCCTTAGTAAGTTTAGCAGCTTTAGCCCTAGAGAAAGCCTTAATGGACATGGAAGCAGGGGGTCTGGCTGCACCATGTGCAGGAGTAGACTTATCTAAAGGAATGGTGTCGGAAGGTTCCTGGACACCGGTTTCAGTAGGTAATTCAATGACCGACTCGGCCGGGGCCTCTGGGGCCGAGGTAGTCGGTTGTGTGTTTTCGGTAACAGGAAGTACCAAGGACTCTGTTTCAGTCGAGACCGAGACACTCGCGGTAGGCCTGACCGTGGTTTCAGCCGAAACCGCGGTCCGCGTGTGTCGGTCCTTGTCCTTCCGTTTTTTAACTAAATGCGAAGTCGGAGTTTCCGACGGCATCTTAAAGCAAAACTAGCCCCAACAAAACTCCTCTGCAAACTCCGACCGACGTCTAAGAGTTCGTCGGTTGAAGGAAGCACAGGCCGAACAGGCCGAGACGTCGTGGTCTGGGCCTAGGCAGGGGAGGCAGTAAGAGTGGGAATCCTTATGAGGTATTTGTTTCCCACAAGTTAAACAATTATTAACTTTATCTGACATCGGCTGAGGCAAGAAAGAGTCCCCAACAGGGTACTTAGCTTTTTCGAAGTCTTCGGCAACTGAATCACAGGAGCTGGCTGACCGGCACTTGCAAACTGCTTCTGCTTCGGGAACCACGCGGCAAGAAAGACTGAGGAAGATGGCGTCGGCTGATGCTTTTATACCCCAGACGCTCTGATGTCGGGGAAAGTGCGACATCAGCCGAGGCCAGACCCAGACTTTGGAAGGAACAAACCGACCGAAGGGCTGCCTGAGGCAGCACAACCCATATGTGATGACTGCAGATGCATCCTTGAAGGACATCTGCACAGAGTGGGGTCTGACATTGCTCTGTATGCCAGGCATAGATCTCCCCTCAAAAGCCTGCAGGAGACAGAACACAAGGATAGGGGCCTTGAGGTGGTCTGCATAAGATATATTACTTACACCCCATATTCTTTTAGTGAGGGAACCTCTGTGGGCATTCCAGTGGTTAGATATGCCTGGTTAGGTACATACCAAAGGGGGCATTGTACTCAATGACAGGTCTGATGAATGCCGAATACAGTGGAACAATGACTTCCTTGGATTCAGACATCATAACTTTTGTTTATTAGTTGCACAACATAGAATGATTTCCTCATTACTGTAGACACATGATGATCAAAGGCTAGATTACGATGTGTGTGTGTGTCCCCAAGTCCCTGACTACTGGGTCAACCCTAAGGGGTGTGTTGTCAATATGATCATTACCAGGGATGGATGACTTCCCAAGGGATACTATTTATGCCTATCTTGGCATTTAATTTTAGTCCATGACTCTGACACCAGTTGTTTGTGTCAGCCCCTACTGGAGAACATTTGTGTCTGTGTGAGATTCAATAACAGCTCCTAATTTGCAATCATCTGCAAATTTAATCAGCCAGAGACCACTGACATTGTTCTTGACTTCTAAGAAGTAAATGCCAAAAATGAGCAGTGCAAGGACTGATCCCAGATTCAATAACAGCTCCTAATTTGCAATCATCTGCAAATTTAATCAGCCAGAGACCACTGACATTGTTCTTGACTTCTAAGAAGTAAATGCCAAAAATGAGCAGTGCAAGGACTGATCCCTGAGGTACTCCACTTGTGACTGGCCTCTTTGTAGAGGTGGACTCCCAATTCTAACTTCCTGGGTCCTGTGAGCCAGGTGCCTCTCCACTGGATGACAAATGGGTTTGTACCGAACCTCTTGAGTTTGTCAATAATGCCCAAGTGCGGTACTGTATCAAATTCCCTGGCCAGGTCAAGGTAGGCAGTGTGAACAATTTTGTCCTCATCCACTGCTTTGGTGACCTTCTCAAAGAAGTCCACCAGGTTGAGTAGGCATGATCTGCCCTTGACTAAACTAGACTGGGTTAGTTCCAGTATCTGGGGGTTTACTATATCTCTATCATCGCCATGAAAATTCTTTCCATGGCTTTACATACAAGGCTAGTGAGACTTATGGGTCTGCAGTTTCCAGGGTCTGTAGATGGCCCAAGTTTGTGCAGAGGGGGATGACTGTTGCCGGTCTCCATTCATGAGGCATGAAGCCTGTTTGGAGGCTACAGTTAAACATTAATTCCAGAGGCCCTGATAGGTCATGTTTAATGCTATTTAGAAGTCATCCTGGGATTACTGTCTGGCCCATTAATGCACTGTTCTTGGTCTTAGAGCATTAAGGACCTGTTCCCTAGTGACAGTAGGGGGAGTTATATTTGATGATATTTCCTGAGGGAATGTTGAGGGGGAGAGAGGAGAAAAGTTGCAGCTGAATTTGTCAGCCAGGAGGTTTGCTATATCTTCTGGCTCAGTATAGGTGTCTCCGTTTACAATGAGCTCTGCACACAATTGTGTATTGCCTTTGAGGTTGTGAACATCGCTAAAGAATGCTTTGTGGTTGTCCTTGGCATGGGAGGTCAAACTAACCTCAAATTTGGCTTTGGTAGACTTTATTTGTCCTCTGAGGTGTTTGTTTAGTTTGATGAGAGTACTTTTATCCTGCTGGGTGCTGCACCTCTTAATTTTTACCAAGATTTTCTTCCTCCTGTTATACATCCAATTAATTTTGTGATTCCACCAGGGTGGCTTGTTTTTTTTTTTGAGCTAGTTCTGTATTTATTCCTGGTGGGTACAGCTGCCTCTATGCAGCTATTAACATGCTTGTACAGGGTTTCTGTGAACAGTTCTGCATAGGCAGCAATGTTCTCAGGGGCTTGAAATGTTGTCAGGTCCTCACTTATCAGCAGGAGGTTAGCCTTAGAATAGTTTCTGAATATTCCTGGTTTAGCTGGGGGTCCAGGTTTTATTTTTACTTCAAAGGAGAGGATTTTGTAGTCTGACCTTAGGAGGGAAGGAATTACAGTAGGGGGTGTGCAGCACTCTCCTATATTAGTGAGGACTAGATCCAGTACGGTTGCACCCCTGGTTGGTGTATTGGCTATCTGGTCCAGGGAGTTTGTGTTTACAAAATTGTGGAATCCTTGTGCATGTACGTTTGATGTTGTATAGGATTCCCAGTTAATAGTGGGGTTATTTAAGTCACCCATGAATAAGGTATTGAGTTGGATGGTTAGTGTTTAAAGTAAGTTTAAATACATGGTATGGGTTTCCTGTGTCATAGAGGGAGACCTACAGCTTGCAAGGAAGTGGTATTGGATTTTACCTATGGTGATTTGAACATGGAGCAGCTCAAGTGCATTGCCTGGTTTGACCAGTCTTGAAGTATATTTATTTTTGATGTAAATACAGATACCTCTATCTTTAGTCCCTGCCTGTGAAGTAGCTGGTCTAAATGTGTGGAAAGCATAACAACCCAGCACTGTTGCTGTGCTGTCTGCGGCTTTAAACCATGTCTCAGAGACTGCACAGACATCAGCATTCTCTAGGGTAGAGAGAGCTTCCAGGGAGTGGAATTTTTGTTTAGGCTACAAGCATTGAGCAGTAATACCTTTAGATTTTCTTGGTTTTGATTTATGTCGAAGTACTTTCAGTTTGGCATTGCGTAAAAAAGGCACAATGGGGTAAGACAATGTTTTAGCGAATATTTGAAAGCCTAGATGGGAGAGACGCAGACCATCCCTGGAAAAGTAGCATGGTCTGTTGACCATCTCCTTCCATGCTGACAAATAACACACCCCCTTAGAATGACACCAGAAACTAAGCCAATTATTAAAGTCAATCATCTTTTGTTCGCATTATCTTAACCCTGCAAACAGCAATGCCTATCCTCATCAATCTCTAAAATACACACCAAAAGCAACACCAAATACCATACATAAACTTAAACCAAATGGACCCTCCCCCCCAAAACAAAGCCCATAAGGCAAGCAAACAATTCACCTAGGATACTTGTCATAGGAGACTACACTGTACAACACACATGCCCCACTTACCAGACTGAAAAAGGAGAAAATTATGGCCAGTTGCTTATCTGGAGCCAGGATCCATCAAGTTACACAGGCACTCAAGGCATTCCACCACAGGTACCAGGATGATTCTATCATAGTCCACATTGGTGTAAATTACTCGGGACATACCTCTCTGGATTATACGAAAACAGACATTATGGACCCCTCTGAATGTATCCTACACCGGTATATGTCTTGCATTGAGCAGCATTCTATCTTCACCAAGTATGACGCCACAATATGAACAAAATATTACTTTCACAAATGGCTTAGTTTTTGGCGTCAATCCAGGGCAGATTCAATATTTGTCAGCCTGGGAGGATATGGTCAACAGACAACAGTGCTTTGTCAAAACAGCCTGCACATCTCTCCCGGGTTTCTGGACTTCGGCTAAAGTGTTATCCACCCCCTTTTGAGCCTTTGTAGGCAATGCCAAACCTACCAACATAGCAAATAAAACACACAGGAACCTACAGGTTTTGCTGCTCAATGCTAGGAGCAGTAACAAGAAGCTCCACACCCTACAAGCTCTCCTCACTTTGGAGAATACAGAAATCTGTGCCATTACTGAGACATGGTTTAAAGATGCAGAAAATACTCAGGCAATGCAAGGCTACAGTGCCTTCCACAAATTTAGACCATTAACTGCACAGGACAGGACTAAAGGTGGTGTTGTCTTGATCTACATTGGCAACAACTATACCTCTAGGTTGGTTAAACAGGATAACATCCTGGAGTTCACCCACATACAAATCACCTTATGTATAGTCCTTACTCTATCTTAGCAAGCTATAAGGTTACTATGTCTCAAGAATCCCACAACTCTTATTTATCTAGATCTACTGGAGGCATTTTCCATCCAAACAAACATCTATTAACAGGATATTTTACCCCTCTAAGACTGGGAAACATACAATGCCTTCACCTTTGCAGGTACAATGTTTCTTGGACTTTAACACAAATACCTTTGAACAGTTACTGCATACTTCAGACAGAGGTTCAAACATACTGGACCTTGTTTTCAGCAATATGGGACAACACTGCTACCCCTCACTGGTGAGGTAGAATCACAAAGCTGTCTCATTCAAAATAAAAATGAACTTGGAAAACCTAGACAAACCTGTTACAATTAGAAATGATTCTAAAGCAAATTACAACCTATTAAGTGACAGTGCAATGCCCTACTCAAGCAAGAGTTCAAAACAGCCTATGTAGAATTATTCAAAGAAACACAGTACAAACATGTAAATGGCTGTATACAGGCTGTTGCACCTACCAGAAGCCCAAAACAAACCACACGTAGAATCCTAATCTTAACAGGATATACAACAAAAGAAAAAAAGTCATGGCCAAAGTCTCAAAGAGTAACTCTTACAATGACAACAGCTCACTATTTATTTTATTTTTATTTTACATTTGTTAACCGGGATAGTCCGACTGGATATATGTCCATTTTCAGCGGAGGCCCGGGGAGAAAAGCTCCCAAAGTAAAAAAAAAATCATTACATATCTCAAAAACTTCATTACATGTCACATATCTCGAACAGCGTAATGGAATATTTGGTGAAGAGACATTTAGACAGTAATAGTATATTTACAAAAGAATATCAAGACAATCCATACACATAACATCTATACAAAATCTAGAGAAAGAGTTAGCCAGGCTTGATACAGTAGCAAGTCCAATTTGACCCCAGGTGTAGTTTGAGTTTAGCTTTGAACTGACCTAGAGAAGAGAGTGAGGTAATCTCAGGAGGTAGTAGGTTCCATTTTCTGCCTGCAGAGTTAGTAAAGAGAGAGTCACCGGCTAAGTTATTAGATTTACAAGTCTGGATAAGGAGTCTACTGGAAGAACGCAGTGATCTAGGGTTGTTATAAATAGTAACCAGGTTTTTGAGTGCAGGGGTGTTTTCAGGATTGTATAAGATTTTGTGTGTCATAACTAGTTGGTTATACAGTATTAGACTAGGTAGTTGGAGCCATCCAAGCCGAGATAGGTTAATGCAGTGATGTGTCCTAAAAGGAAATCCAGTAGCAAACCTGGCTATGTGATTGTAACAGATTGTGATTTTATTCAGAACAGTCTTACTAGTAATGTGGAGAAAAGGGGATGCGTACAGGAGAGTAGAGAGAAGATAAGATCGAGCAATGGCAACTTAAGCTGGGGGAGTCAGAAAGCTTTTTATTCTATACAATGAACCTAGTTTTTTATTGATGGTTTTGATCAATTGATTGACATGTAGGTCAAATTTTAAATTATTATCGATGGTGACACCTAGTAGTTTTGTGGAATGGTCTGGCAAAATTATTGTGCCATCCTTTGCTTTGATTGTAAAGTTAATGCCGCTAGACCTTTGTGTTGGAAGGAATAACAGCATTTTAGTCTTTTGGGATTCAGTATCAGGCTTGATTTGAGAGCCAGTTTTCTATTGTATTAAAGGTAGACTGGGTAGTTAACTGTAACTCTGTAGGAGATGTTCCTGAGCAAATTAGTGTGGAATCATCTGCATACTGGATACAGCTGACTTTAGGAATGACAGGGTTCAAGTCATTGATGAAGATAGAGAATAACAATGGGCCTAATATAGATCCTTGTGGTACACCCAGGGTGTTAGGTAGCAGGGTGGAGAGTTTGGTCTGCCATAGCACGGCCTGTTTTCCACCACTTAGGTATGAATTAAACCATTGTAGGGCTTTAGGATCTAGACAAAGAGATTGTAGGGTATTGATTAATAGTTGGTGATCCACCATATCAAATGCTTTGGACAGATCCAGAAAAAGAGCTGAGGAAATAAGGTTATTATTGCGGTGGAGATTTATGGTGTTGAAGACAAGTAGGGCTGAAGTAGTGCTATGGTGAGGTCTAAAGCCATGCTGGGTATCTGCCATTAGGTGGTTGTTAATTAGGTGTTGCATAAACTGTTTTTGAATACATTTTTCCATAATCTTTGCTAGAGGAGAGAGTATAGCAATAGGCCTGTAATTGGACAGTTCTGTAGAACTGCCTCCTTTATGAAGAGGGATTACTATTAAAACTAAATAGGAAACTAAGAGGACTAATTAAATCCAACAAGGCTTGTTAAAAGGTCAGTATAGCTTTTCCAGCTAATGACAATCACAGGACCACGTCTAAAGTTATGTCCAAAACCTGAAAAGATAACATGCAGTGTGCAGAACTAGTAGTGAATGCTACCACCTTCAATGAACCAAGTGATACAGCAAATCTGCTAGCCAAAATGTTAAATTCAATTCAAACTTTACCCCCAGTCCCCCCGCTGCCCCTTGTGAAATACCTACCAGCATAACCCCCAAAGTACAGTTTTGTACCTACCATAAATGTAGATGTTCGAGTGCTAATACAGCTGCAGTCATAACAGATGGGTTATCCTGCCATCAGGCGGGTCCTCGGTTGGCCGAATTCCAAAGTCTAGGTCCGACGTCAGTTGTCGTCGCTTCTTCCCTGACATCAGTGCGGCAGGGGTATAAAAGAACCAGCCAACGCCATTTTCTTCAGTTTTTCTTGCCCCAGATGTCAGATGCCCCCAGAAGGAAGGCAAAACATAAACTCATGCAATAATGCAATGTAATATAATCAAAAAACAGTAATTTGCAAGCAAATACACCATAAAGAATACCCCAATCAGGTTGTATGAGGAGGTGTTTGTCATAAGGCCTGTCCCAAGAGGGGATGGAGGGAGGAAAACCTGGACTGCAGCTGTATTAGCACTCGAACATCTACATTTATGGTAGGTACAAAACTGTAGCATGTTCATCGTGCATACAGCTGCAGTCATAACAGATGGGTAGAATCCCAAAGCTAAAAAAGGGGTGTCAGGCACTAAGTGGAACTAGGAGGAGCAAGGATGCCCTGCAGGACTGCTGTGGCAAAGCCCACTCTAGATTTAGAGTAAAGTGGAATGTGATAGTGCTTGGAGAAAGTGTGCACAGAACTCCAAGTGGCTGCTTCCAAAATATCCTTGGTAGGAACCCCCCTGAGGAAAGCTGCAGAGGTAGCTGTGGCACTTGTGGAGTGAGATCTGATGCTTGTAGGTACAGTTTTCCCATGAAATGAGTAACAAAAGCGTATGCAGTGGGCTATCCATTTTGAAATTGTCTGTTTAGAAATAGCCTTTCCTTGAGCACCTGTAGCATAGGACACAAAGAGTTGCTCTGATTTTCTGAATGGCTTTGTCCTGTCCAAATAATAACAAAGTTGTCTGTGAATGTCCAAAGAATGTAGTAGTCTTTCCCCTTTGTTTTGTGGGTTAGGATAAAAGGTAGGTAAGTGTATAGTCTGATTCAAAGCTACACTGGATACTACCTTTGGCATAAAGGAAGGGTTGGTTCATAAGGAAACTCTGTCCTGATGGAAAATGATGAAAGGTTGCACCGCCATGAAGGCTTGTAGCTCCGAAACCCTGCGTGCTGAGGTGATAGCCAGAAGGAAGGCTGTTTTCCATGACAAATATTGTAGTTCTGTTGAGGCAGCTGGCTCAAATGGAGGCAGAGTCAGTTTTTCTAAAATGAAGTTGAGGTCCCAAGCAGGCACTGGTGGTTTCCTTGGGGTTTCTATATTCTTAGCCCCTCTGAGGAACTGTCTTAAGAGAGGATGAGAGAATAAAGGAGGATCAGTGTTGTACTGTGCAGAAATGGCTGAAGCATGGATCTTGATGGAGGAGAAGGAAAGTCCACTGTTTAACATCTCAGCTAGGTACTGTAATATTTGAGGTAAATTTAGAACACAAGGACTCTGGCCCTTTTTCTGATTCCAGGCACAAAACCGTTTCCATTTGGCGGAGTAGGCTTTTCTAGTTGAAGGTCTTCTGGCCTCCAAGATGACATCCTGTACCTCCTTGGAGAGGAGGGTCTGTTGGGAAATCAAGGAATCCTCCATGCAGCTAGATTGAGGGTTTTTAGCTGACTGTGAAGAGTTTTGAAGCTGTGTTGGGTCAACAGAAGAGGCACTAGAGGCAGGATCCATGGAGGGGAATGCGTCAGGCTCTTCAGGAGTGGATACCAGTGTTGTCTTGGCCAGTCTGGAGCAATGAGAATCATCTTTGGCCTCTCTGCTCTGGCTTTTAATAGAACTTTGGGCAGCAGAGGAAGAGGTGGAAAGGCATAGACTGTCAATGTTGTCCAATTGAAAGAAAGTGCGTCCACTTTCCAGGCCTGTGGATGATAGGTCCTTGAGCAAAAATTTTTTTCAGTTGGTAATTTTTGTGGGTAGCAAAGAGATCTATGTCTGGCCGTCCCCATGCCTGAATTATCTTTGCGAAAACTTGAGGATGCAACTTCCATTCGTGTGTGTCTGTCATATTTCTGCTTAGGTTGTCTGCCAGCGTGTTTTCCTTCCCTGGCAGGAATTGTGCTTGAAGTTGGATTTGCAATTCCAGAGCCGTGTTCCAAAGGGACATTACTAGTCTGCAAAGGGGGTACAAATGAGTTCCTCCCTGTTTGTTTATGTACCACATCACTGTGGTGTTGTCTGTCCTTATCAATAGCTGGCCTGGATGCAGTAGGTCTTTGAAGGCCATAATAACATTTTGTACTGTTAGCATTTCCTTTTGATTGATGTGTAGGTGCTTCTCTTTTTGGGACCATTTGCCCTGAATGCACTGATCTGTCATGTGCGCCCCCCAGGCGTAGTCCGAGGTGTCTGTTGTGATGATTTGATTTGCTTGAGGCATGCAGAAAGGGAGACCTATGTTTCTTTGGCATGCTTGAGCCCACCACAGAAATTCCTTTTGAAGACATGGAATGAGTGGTATAATTGTTTCCAAACTGTGGCTGTGTTGAGACCATACGTTTTTTAGGTACCATTGAAGTTTCCTCATATGCAGCTTTGCATATGGGATCAGTAGGATGCAAGATGCCATGAATCCCAGAGCCTGCAGGACTTTCCTTGCAGTCAGCCTGGTGAAGGATGCCATTTTTCTGAAGTATTGAGATGGTTGCCCTTGATTCTCTGGCATGAGGTAGGCCATCTGGGTGTTTGTATTTAAGCTGGCACCCAGGAAAATTATTGCTTGAGAGGGTATTAGTTTTGATTTCTTTTTGTTGACTGTGTATCCCAGAAAGTTCAACAATTTTATTACAAAGGCCAGGTGTTTCAGAAGTATGTGCTTGCTGTCCGCTTGGATCAGGCAGTCGTCCAGATATGGGTATATTTGTATCCCTTGAAGTCTGCAGAAGGCAATTACTGATGCCAGGCATTTCGTAAACACTCTGGGTGCAGTAGATAAGCCAAAGGGCAATGCAGAGAATTGATAATGGGTTGAACCTGCAAGAAATCTGAGGTATCTTCTGCAATCTTGTCTGATAGGGACATGCAGGTATGCCTCCTTGAGGTCCAATGTTACCAGCCAAGACTCCTTGCCCAGCATGGGAAGAAGCTGCTGTAATGTGAGCATCTTGATTTTTGGTACAAGTAAATATGTGTTTAGGATGGATAGGTCCAAAATAGGTCTCCAATCTTTGTCCTTCCTTGGTACCAGGAATAGTCTGGAATAAAAACCTTGACCCTGTTCTTTTGCAGGTACCTCTTGAATAGCTTTCATGTCCATGAGAGCTGAAATTTGTTTTTGTGCCTCTGCCCTTTGATTTTGTGGCAGGTTTGGTATGCCTCATTTTTGGAAGGGTGTGAAAGTGGAATATGTAGCCTCTGTCTATAATGTCCAGGATCCATTTGTCTTTTGTGACAATATGCCAATTTTTTGAAAATAATGCCAGTTTTCCACCTAAAGGTCCTGCCATTAAAGCTTTGCTTGGCATGCAAAGGGGAAAGTCATTGTGTCTGCTTTCTGAATGGCTGTGATCTATCTTCTCCACCTCTTGGTGTAGGTGCTTGCCATTGTCTGGCTCTAAATGATCCTTGAGATTGCCCTCTACCCCTCGGGCGCCTGTATCTACCTCTTTGAGGTCTGTCCGTGGCTGGAAAGGACCAATTTTTTGAAGGCCAGTTTCTGCTGAAACGTGGAGGCTGTACCTGTAGGAAATCTTTCACTGTTTGCATTGATCTTGCCTTTTCCTCCATTTTCTTTAGTACCTCCTCAGCTTTAACACCAAACAATAAATCTTTTTGAAGAGGTGCATCTAGTAACTTAGCTTTGACATGATCTGGTAAGGTTTGCTCTTTGAGCCAAGCATGTCTACGTATGACAGACCCTGTAACAGCAGCTCTACATGAGGCCTCTAAAGCATCAAAACCACATTGCAAGGTATGTTTACCCCACTTGCTCTGCACTATGCAACAAATTCTGCAACTCCTTTAAATCTGGTTGTTCAGGTTGTGTCATTTTGCTTTTCAACTGAGATAACAAAAACTGTTGATACTTTAACATATGGAACTGACAGTTTAATGCCCTCATGGTTAAAGTGGCCGAGGTATATACCTTTTTCCCCCACCTTTCTAAAGATTTGCAATCCCTCTCTGAAGGTAATGGGTTTTTGGCAGTAGAGGCCTTAATTCCCTTGGGACCCTGTGAAATAGTTTCTGGGTCAGCAGCATGGCTTTTGTATAGAAATTGGTGTGAATCAGGAACCCGGTAATACCCGTCAGGTTTAACAGGAGCTGGGGGTAAAGAATCTGTGTTGAGGCTGGCTTCTGTGTACACATCTAATATATCCAAAACAGGAGGGATAGCCAGCGGCCTGTGCTGAGGAAGCAAGAGAAAATCCCTTTTTTTGGAATCTGAGTAATCTTGGCCTTCCCAGTGAAAGTGTTCCCTCAAGGTATGTAAGGTTTCCCCAAAGGAATAGTCCTCAGGGGGGGACAGACCGAGGGAATGGACTCCTCAGCATCAGAATCTTCAAAAGGGGAATATGAATATTCCTGGTCCTCAGAATGTTCTGAGGTAATAGAGGCTTGGTCTGAGGAAGGGTAGTCTTCCTCCAGTCTGGGCCTTTTGTCCGAGGGTGATTGAGAACCCCTGATAAGAGTAATCAAATCCTCTGCCATTTTGAGCATCTGTTTTTTAGGCATGGGGCCTTGAGAGGGGCTCTGTGGAGCTTGTCTTTTAGTTTTCATGGCTGCTTTAGATTTTGTGAAAGCTTTAATGGAAAAAGAGGAAGTCCTGAAGACACCTTGAGAGGTGGCAGGTCTGTCAAAATTCTGAGTTTCCCTGCCAAGAGTGGCGTATCTGTAGTCTGAGTGGGGGCAGAGGAGCCTGCGACCTCGGGCACAGAAGACACCGCTAAAGAAGCGTCATCGGTACTCAGGGGCTGCGTAGGCGCCTCGCTGAGAACCGGAGCACCTGTAGCCGGCTTTAGCGTGGTGTCGGTAAAAGTCGCGGACCTCGTATGCCGGTCCTTATCTTTGCGTCTTTTACTCAAAACTGGAGTCTGAGTATCCAACGACATAATGTAATTAAATTTTTTACCAAAATAGAGCTGGGCGAACTCCGCCCGACACTTAATAGTGCGTTTGTTGACTCTAGCACAAAAACGACAGGCCGAGACGTCGTGGTCCGGGCCTAAGCAAGGAATGCAGAAGGAATGGAAATCCTTATGCGGTATTTGCTTCCCACAAGAAATGCAATTAACTTTGTCTGACATTGGTCTGAGGCAAGAAAAGTTTCCCCAACGGGGTACTTAGCTTTCAAGAAGACTTCGGCTGAAAAATTTTCGTAAATCTCAGGAGCTGGCCGACTGGCACTTGCGAACTGCTTCTGCTTCGGGCACCGCGCGGCAAGAAAGACTGAAGAAAATGGCATCGGCTGGTTCTTTTATACCCCCGCCGCACTGACGTCAGGGAAGAAGCGACGACAACCGATGCTGGACCTAGACTTTGGAATTCGGCCGACCGAGGACCGGCCTGATGGCAGGATAACCCATCTGTTATGACTGCAGCTGTATGAACGATGAACATCTATCAGAAGAGCAGATCACAGTAGTGCTAAGGCTAAAAGCACAGCCTCAGTGAGGTCAGACAATATTCCAGGTTGCCTGAAACATGACCAATCACGGCTATAAGTTACTTTTCAACTATACCCTCTTAACAGGTTGCATACCAAGTGAATGAAGGATGGCAACAGTTATCCCCCTTCACATGGGTGGACCCTCAACTTACCCCATAAACTACAGACCCATTAGGTTGACTAATCTAATATGCAAAGCCATGGAAGTGATCAACCAAGACACTGAATCTACAGACACTGGACCCATCCAAGTTTGGTTTTGTCAAATGAAGATCACTGCCTATTTAACCTACTAGACTTCTTTCAGAAGGTAACCAAGGCAATGGATGGAGCGAAAATAAGTGCATATCCCCTACCTAGACTTGGCTAAGGTGTTTCACAAAATAACGTACTCTGGTACAGTGGACAAACTCTTAAATAGGCATAAATCCCTACACAACTCCCTGGATTGCCAGATGGCTCACAGGTTGGACTCGAAGTAAGGACTGGTAAGACCACCTCCACCAATACACAGGTCACCAGTGGTGTACCACAAGGCTCTGTGCTGATCCCACTCCTGTTTGGCATCTACTTCTTGGAGGTCAAGGCTAACGTTAAGAGCCTCCGGCTCAACAAGTCTGCAGATGACTGCAAATCAGGAGCCATCATAAATTCTCCCCTTGACACTAACATCCTGCAAGAGGGTCCAATGCAAATGAATGATAAAGCTGCAGATTAAAACTCAATCCAAAGAAAGGCATAGCTCCTTTTGGGAAAGCATCTACCCAGGCAAATTACTCCATTGATAGGATATCCCTAAGAGTTTACCTGGTAGTTAGACATCTGGAAGCATATGTAGACAGTAACCTGCCCTTTGATCAACATGCATCCGAGGTAATAAGAAAATCATTCTATGCTGCTCAATTTATAACTAAGGGTATGGCATCCAGGTCCAAGGAAGTTGTAGTACTACTTTACTCATCCCTTATCAGACCCATCATTGAGTACAATGGACTCTTCAGCATGTACCTGACTAGGCATATACAACAGCAGGAATGCCCACAGTGATTCCTCACCAAGAGCATCCGGGGTTTTAACACACTGTCCTAAATAAATCACTTTCAAGCCCTGTCTCTGTCTCCTAGAGGTCGTTGAGGCGATCAGCGGTTGGCATATGAAGCTTCTTTATATCCAGCTCTGATGGAGCTTTTGCATATCCAGAAAATGAGCAGCACAAGAATCACTAGATCCAGGGATACGAACTTGTTTGCAAAATAAACAGAACATGCAAAACGAGACAGATATGCGACTCAAAGAATCCTCATGCTCTGGAATTGGCTCCCCATCCAAGTGAAGTGCAGTCCATCCCTAACCCTAGTCCAACATAATCTTAACCATTGGATGGAAAAATCAAATTCATCCCCAGACTGGCCCCCAAGTCTTTTATAGACAGAGGCTGACAGCAAACATTCCTTAACTACTTAAACCAGACTCCCTTAACTCATGAATACATTTCTCTAACTTACAGCCACTGAAAATCAGCCGGAGAAGGAAAAAAAAAAACCTCCAACTTGGAACAATCTTGCTACTGTTCAGCAAAAAGTAGCTGAAGTTTCAGCTTTATACAGGTGATGGCATTTACTAACTTAGAGAAAAAATAAATTAAATGCACTCAGGGATGTTCAAAATAAATGAAACAAAACTAAGTCAAATAAAAGGATGATAAAACAGAAGCCTCATATGAACTGCTAAAACTGCACAAATCTGAGGGCAAAATAAAGAAAAGTCTATATGAGCATAAAGCTTCTCAAGGAGGAGATATTTCAAAAAGTAGTACAGTTAGAAGACAAAGCGCACAGAGATAACTTGGGAGATTTTCTGCTGCACCACAGAAACTGCAAAAATGAGACGGTATTAATTTTATGAAAGTATAAACAATGAACTGGTGTTCCACAGGAAGATTGTTTTTTGCATTGTGTGCATGCTCCAAATTTAGCTACAAGAAAACAGCCAAGATCTACATTAGTAAATATGTTACCATATCATATGAGAGAGTTGCTCCTGATAAAATCATGTCAGAAGGGAAACATATTTAAAGTTGTGGACAGCAGAGTGTTTGTGGAAAATGATTATTCAGTGTACCTCAGCAATAAGAGCATGCTGACAGGCAGCTGCGATTCAAGCTGCTTTCTGACAGGCAGCTGTGCAGTTCAAGCTGCTTTATCCAGTTTTCTTCAGAATATTCTTCCTGTGGGATCAGACATTTTTGGATGCAAAACAGGCTAAGGAGGAAATAAAATTTAGCCAGCACAGAATGAGCCGACAAGCAGAAATGGACTCTGCTTCTCATTCTTCTACCAATAACAAAGCCCATAGAATGATTTTGCCAATTAAACTTTTTCCATTATTCCAAAGGAAACTAAGTGACAGAAAAAAAAAGCAGAGAAGCTAACTGGAAAAAATTAAGAATACTTTGGACTTGGACTAGATACTAATACTGGGAGATAGAGAGGATCAAAAAGACTAGCAGCATTGTGAAATTAATGAATAAATTGAAGACTATAAAGCATCAGTCAAAATTAGGTACAGCAGTAGATATGTGAAACTGGGCTTTACAAAAAAGTGTCTAAGAAAGACTGGAATTCTGTTGTCTGTGCTAAAATGGCATATGAACTATATACCCCACTTTATGCCACAAATGTTTAGAAAGACACTGAAGGGGCTGAGGTAACTAAGAACCCTCTAACATTTGTTTAAACATTTCATGATACAAGTTGCATATTAAATTGTAAAGCAGCTTTGTACAGTACGCAGCAAGGAGTTTATATATGAGGTGGGCAAAGTCTTGCCATTGACTGCTGTATATGTAAAAGATAATAAGAAAGTACTTTTTTGTTGTACGTTATCCAGGCATTGCAATGCATCAAAGAAAGAAAGGCTGGACAGAAGCAAGCTAAAGTTAGCATAATACTGTGATCATGGGCTACTAGGGTGAGGTAAGTAAGTGTACTGATCACATTATAAGAAGAATTAAAGTAATTTCCCTGCTTCTTCAGGGGTGTGGATAACTAGATTAATACTCTTGGCTTAAGCTACAGACAATGGTTTTAAGAAAATATGCTTCAAAATAAGACAAAATGAGGTAGCAAAGGATTTTTGTGGAAAAAAGAAGTCTACAGATGTAAGCTATTAATCATAAAAGGGCTGAGCAGTGCATTCTGATGGAAATTTACCAAGATTCTTTCACGTATCTACAAAGTCACTAGCTTTTTTCATTACCAACCGCTTTCATTTGTGGATGAGAAGCCTGCAGGTGCAATCAATCATTATCAGTCTGAACACTGCCTGCTGAGTAACATTTAAAAGTACATTTGCAAGAAGTTCAATGAAAATAATGAAGTTTTAATCTGTGACAGGCGAACAAGTTAAACAAGTATTTGCCTTTCCAACAGCCTTAGTATTTTAATGCAATTCATATAACAGAGCACTGTTTAGTTTACTCAAAGCTAACCATTGCACTCAGATCCACTCTGACTACAAATTTTCCTGCCTTGAAGACGTAAATCAGCAATCAGAATGGAAAATCTGAAGTACTTTCCTGCTTACTAGACAAGTAGCAGTGTGTGTTCATCCTTGACTAACCAAAAGGAATATCCCAATGAATCACTAGGAGGATGGTGGGTGTGGCTACTACAGCAATGTGGAATCTGAACATCTACTGATATGGCCAAGTGTAACTAATGCTGATGTACTATGGTTCAACATTCCAAATGATGCAATGACCTCTGGGTAAAATACCACAGCTTATCCAACTCGAGAGGAGAAAAGATGAAGATTCACGAACCCCTGGAGGTTGATCTTAAAGCTAGTCCTGGATCTAAACAAAGAACTCAGTATGTAAATTCATTGTACAGGTATATGCAGAGGACCACACAGCTATCTCTAGAAAAGTTCTAGAGCTCACCCTTTTCCAGTATTTTATTTATTTTATTTTACATTTATTGACCGGGCTAGTCTAACTGGATACATGTCCATTTTCAGTAGAGGCCCGGGGAGAAAAGCTCCAGGAAACCATGCAAAAAAATTAATAAAGCCTAAAAAGTAAAAAGCAGCCACCGTTACAAAAATGAGTTAAAAACTAAAAAACTAAAAAAATATATATATTTTTTTCCAGATGATGTGTATAATTATACTACTCAAAGTGAACAATAACAATAATATATATGTAAACATGGATTTATATGCAGTACATAGTATATAGAGGCATTGTGGGAAGGACAGTAGTGGATGTAGGCTGAAAAAGAGAGTATGCCATCAAAGAACACAAAACCCACAAAGTGTGTCATAATGGTGTCTGGAAATGCTTTATCATGACAGATGTAACTAATGGCAAAAGCCAAGAACAACCAACTGGAAACTGTTTAACAAAGGTTGTCCTGAGTCCCACAATAAAAACGAATAGCGGACTAATGTTTCTAAAGGACGTGGTTCTTTCAAGTTAGTACTGAAGCTGCATATACATGTCCAGAATATGTTGAGTCTTTTCCCCATGGCTGCGAAGATTGGGATACAACACTGGGAGATTAATGGTCTAATTCAAGGAAACTATGAAGCATCTTTGGGGACATGAATGAAGGATTTGCCCTTAGTGACAACCTATCCCAAAAATCAGACCTAATTGGGGATTTACCCACCAAGAGAGCTTGCAACTCAGATACTGATCTTGCAGATGTCAGGCAAATAGAACAGTTTCCATGTGACTAACCTTAAATATGTCTGATCAGTAGGTTCAGATGGAAATGTTAACTTTTCCAGGAGAAAGTTAAGATCCCAGGAAAAAGCAACTTGGCAAGCTCAGGTGAAACATTCCATTCATAAACTGATTTTACTAACAAAATATTAAGGAAGACAAAGACATATTGGCAGACATACTGAATTGCCCAGAAGGTGTACCTTGAAGTATGAAGGCTAGATGCTAGTAACTCACAAATATTTGAGCACCTGTGGTACAATACCAAAGAGAGCCATAGTATGTAGGCACCAACTGGAAAAGTCTTCCAAATGTCAACATAAGATTTTTTAGTAGCAGGACTTATTGCCTCCTTTAGTAGCCACTGCATGCCCTCAAAAACAAGGTGGCTAAAAATGTATTAAGAATCCATACAGATAATTAAGATGCAACAGATTGGGGTGAGTCTGATTCCCCCAGTCTTGTGCAAGTAGATACAGACAGTGAGGAAATTTCGGTAAACTGTCCTTGGCCAGTTCCATAACAAAAGAGAGAAAGTTCAGTTGTGCAAAATCTTACCATAACAATAGATATCATCCTCTTCATTGTTACAGTATTCTTAACATGAAGGATTCCCCGCCTAGGGTGGCAGACATCCGGCCAGTATATCAAAGCCTTTTACTACCTACGGTAAGCTGTACATATGCTCCTTGCATACGTAGGGCATAAGAGTGACATCTAGATGTACCATCCTCAGAACTTAATGTCCCAGTAGGAACACCAGACAAAGGAAAAGAAGAGAGGTTAACAGTACATCCACAAGACAGAAAGGACCAGGGGTAGGAGGGAGTGACTGAATATTGCAGCAGTGAAGAGAAGGATATCTACCTTTATGATAAGGACGCCGCAGGAGCACCAATAAACAAATTCTCTTCAGGTCTATTGACTATAATAATCCAAGGTAGATCGAACAGTTGCAATAAAAAACAGTACTTTTATTGTCAAAATTAACAGTCACGAACCACGATACCAAACAAAATCACAGCAGTTTTAGTTCCGCTCTTTCCCCTGGCTACAATACCAGGCTTCATCAGAACAATTAAACAATAGCACACCTGGTGCTTAAATATCCCCCCAATGTCATGTGACTTCCGACTTTTTAAAAAATGCGTTATTTTAAAACATCTTAACAACCCCATATTAAAAAATGTACAAATTTGTACTGTTAGTATTGAAGATTAAAATACACAAAATAAACGATAACTTTAATCAACATTTTCAAGAGAGACCTGGACCCAAAAAAAATAATTATGGTTGTATACTGTATATCAGTGTCAATAGGCTTGCTCTTTTCCTTGTTGTTTAACCAAAGAACTGTTCTCTTAACTATTTAAATGATCCCTAAAAATAAATAAAATGTAGTTCATAAACCTTATAATACCCATTACATTTTCATGAAATCATTATTGTATTAATTATAAAAATATATGTAAAACAATTGTAAATCTTTCTATAACCTAGCAGACCTTAACTTAAATACACTACAAATATTAATATTATCGTTCAACACCGGGGTTTTTGCTGCGGCTAGCTTCAATTGCCATAACAGCTCCCTATACTCTAATTTAGTCTCCCAACTTCCACCCCTAGGATCAACCTCCACTTGTTCCAACACAAAAAATTTTAATACCATACTAGGACATGTAAGAGAATGTTTAAAAAAGGCATTTGTTTCCTTCCTTGTTTTGACATCATACAGATGTTCATAAACTCTTCTATTTAAGTGCCTTTCTGTCTTCCCTATGTAAAAACTGGATCAAGTAGCACACATTCCCAAGTATACTACACTATTAGTTGTACAATACTGTGATACTTTAATATAAAATTTCCTTGAAGGAATATATAAGGAAGTCTTGTTGAACATGAAAGAACATTGGTTGCAGGATCCACAATTAAAAGTTCCTTTCTTCCTGTTACTAGTGGAGTGTTCTCTATTCGCTCTTTCATAGGTTGATAGGTAGATACTAGGCTATCTGCCCTAGGGCATTTATAAGCCTAGCCAGAGTGTATTTGGCTTCCGCCTCCCTATTAGATTAGTCTACTGTGCCTCTGTAAAGGAGGTCACAGAAGGTACCCTTTTAAGATTAGTTTACTGTGCCTCTGTCTAG
Organism: Protopterus annectens; assembly: GCF_019279795.1. NCBI lineage: Eukaryota > Metazoa > Chordata > Ceratodontiformes > Protopteridae > Protopterus > Protopterus annectens. The sequence continues at coordinate 1,242,935,322 of NC_056735.1, read as the reverse complement.
CAGGGACCCAGGAGAGATCCTTTCCCATCCAAATTTCACTTGAAGAGGGTCAGCAAGGGGCTATGTCTAACATGAATTGGGATTCTATTCCAGAGTGAGGGGAGCCTCTGGGAAATGAATCTGTTCCTCCAGCATGTCTTATTTATTTTTGTGCTGAGGTTTAGGTCCCTGGAGCATGTAGCTCTAAGGGACTTGTACTTTTTGAGGTGGAGCATGTCCATTGATTCTGGGTTTGACATGGCTTTGTCAGGCATAAATCGCCTCTGAGTGCAACTGAGTAGAGCTGGAGTTTCTTTAGTTGAGCTGCATAGGACATCTGTTTGTAGCCCATGATCCTCTTGGTGAGGTACTTTTGGGGTCTCTCCAGTTGCTGCAGGTGTGGGCCTGAAGGGGCACAATTACCTCTCTTGATCTAGATGCGAACCCTTTCGTGATAAGGTGGGCTATATAGAAGGTCTTTCTAACCACTTTCGTGATTATCAAAGGAGAGATTACTATCTCGTTGGTCCCCAAATCTCTAATTACTTCTTCCGTGCTTAATGGATTACCACCTATGTGGTAATTTGTGGCTTTGTTTTTCCCAAAGGGATGACTATGCACTTTTAGCATTTAGCGGCACCAAGCATCCGTCTCTGTGAGACCCTTTTGGAGGATGCTTGTGTCAGCTGGAGAAGTTTGCAGTCATCTGTGAACTTTGTCAGCCATAATCCACCCGTGTTAGCCTGAACCTCAGAGAAGTGTATACCAAACAAGAGGTCCCAGAACTGAGCCACTTGTAACTGGCTTGATTCTGACTAGTTTGTAACCCATCTTGTGATATAGGGTTGATATTTAAGCTGGTAAGCTTATATATGATGCCAGGTCCAGGTAGGCTGTGTGGACTACCTTGCCCTCATCTATGGCTTTGGTAACTGTTTCAAAGAAATCAACTAGGTTTAAGAGGCAAGATCTGCCCTTAACAAAGCTGAATTGGGTAGGGTCCAGTGTCTGGAGGCTCCCAATGTCTTTGTTTATGAGTTCCATGATCCATAGCTTTACAGTCCAGACTAGTCAGGTTTATGGGCTCCCGTTGTGGCACCACCTTTGTGGAGTGGGACCACTGTAGCTGTACACCATTCTGTTTGAACAGTGACTTAATGTGAGGGTTCAGTTCTTCTTGGAGCTCATGTAAGACACGGCCTGGGACACCGTCCGGTCCCATAGATGCTGTGTTTTTTGCTTTGGAGAGGGCAGCTTTCACCTGTGCAACTGTGATGTCAGGGAGGTTACATTCAGTTGGGATAGGCAGAAGTTTGCGCTGAATCAGTCTGCCAGGATGTTGGCTATGTCTGTAGGTTCAGTATGTTTTGTACCGTTATGCAACAATTTAGAGCATATCTGGGAGTTTCCACCCATGTTCCTGACATAACTAAAGAAGGCCTTGTGATTATCTTTAGTGTCTAGGGCAATTTAAACTGGCCTTTGATGATTTTATGAGGGATCGAAGTTTCTTGCTAATACTGATCAGAGATGCCTTCCCTTTTTGGGATTTTGCTCTGTCATGTAGTAGCTTCCTCCTTCTGTTCTATAGCTTATTTATGGTCCACCAGACGTCTCCTGTTTTTGGAGGAGTGAGTCTTGGTTTTATTTGGGATGATCCATGCATTCCTGCAGGTGCTCATAGAATGCATTTGTAAAGGATTCTGCAGATTGGGCTGTATTATCCTCTGGCCCAGGGGCTTTGAAGGATTCCACCTCAGTCTTGAGAAGTGCAAAGTTGGCTTTTGAGAAATTCTTTACAGTGATTTCCTTGGCTGGGGATATGGATGTCCAGGGAAATTTGTTTATGGTCTGATCTTACCAATGAGGGGTTTACCTCTGAACACAGAGTCCCCATGTTGGTGATGACCAGGTCCAATATGTTGTTCCCTTCTGTGGAGTGGTGACCAGTTGTTCGTTTATAAATTCAAGGAACTGTTAGGCGAGGGTGTTTGGGCTTGAGTAGTTTTCCCAGTCAATGTTTGGGTAGTTGAAGTCACCCAATAACATAGTGTTTGGAGAGGCGTTCATGTTCTCAGGAATGCCAAGTGGGTTCCTGTAATAGGAGGGTGTTCTGTAGCAGGCTACAAACTGAAAGGCAGTTTTGCCTGCTGTTAGTTGCACATGGATGATTCAGTGCCACTAACCTGGAGGTGTAGGTATCGTTGATGAATATAGATACCTCCTTTTTTTTGTGCTACGTCCGTTTTGGGGGGAAAAAACATGGTATGAGTTATAAAGTACAGTTTTGTACCTACCATAAATGTAGATGTCCGATAGGTATGCATCTGCAGTGCCCCAGATGCCAGGTGCCTCTAGGAAGGCTAAATTTGGATAAATGCTGAAAAGTTCCAAACATTTGCAAATTATATACATGTATAAACAAACAAATACACCATAATAGATTCCCCAGCTAGCTAAAACATCTACATTTATGGTAGGTACAAAACTGTACTATGTCCTTCAAGGATGCATCTGCAGTCATAACATATGGGTAGAATACCATAGCCAATCCGGGGAGGATGCAGGACTGCAGTTGCAAACCCTGCTCTGGATCTAGAGTATAAAGGTAGATTGTAATGCCACCCCGTGGGGAAGGCTGTAGTGGTGGCCGTGGCCCTTGTGGAGTGAGGCCTGATATTTTCAGGAACTGTCGCAATTTCCTATCCATTTTGAAATTGTTTGAAATTGCTCTTCCTTGTACCCCAGTTGCATATGCTACAAAAGTTGGTCAATTTTTGTTCTGTCCAAGTAGTAATTCTGTGGATTAGAGGATACCCTAGATACCACCTTTGGCATAAAAGTAGGATTGGTTCTTGCCACTAATGCTTGTAACTCAGATACTCTTCTTGCTGAAGTGATTGCCAGAAGGAATGCAGTTTTCCAAGATAGAAACTGTAGATCCGCTGATGCTGCTGGTTCAAAAGGAGGTAGTGTCAGTTTCCAGCACAAAGTTGAGATCCCAGGCAGGTAGAGGGGGTCTTCTTGGAGGTTTAATATTTTTGATCACTCTCAGAAATTGTCTGAGGAGAGGGTGTGAGAAGATAGGTGGATCCACATTGTATTCTGCTGAAATTGCTGAAGCATGAATCTTAATGGAAGAATAGGACAGGCCATTGTGGAACAATTCTGCTAAGTATTCTAGGATATGTGTTAGGTTTGCCACTGTGACATCTGTGCCCTTTGATGTGCTCCAAATGAGAAACCTCTTCCATTTAGCTGAATATGTCTTGTCCTTCACCCTCTGAGATAAAACAGTTTGATTGGGATTTAAGGAATTTTCCAGGCAGTTAGCTGCAATGTTTTCAAGTTGGGATGCAGGGTCTTGAAATTGTTCTGCATCAGAAGAAGAGGCCATAGGGGGAGAGGCCCTGATTTTGGTGAGACATGCTTCTCAATAATGGATACCAGTGTTGTCTAGCTATTAGTATCACGGCTGTTCCTCCCTGATCTTCAGTAGAACCTTGTACATCAATGGGAGGGGTGGAAAGGCATATACTGTTAGGGCTTTCCAGCTGAAAGAGAGAGAGTCCACCCTCCAAGCTTGTGGGTGGTATGTCCTTGAGCAGAATGTCTTCAGTTGATGGTTGAGTGGGAAGGCGAACAGATCTATCTCCGGCATTCCCCATGTATTTGTTATGAGTTTGAAGATGTCTGGGTGCAGCATCCATGATAGTTCTGCTTAAGCTGTCCGCCAGTGCATTTAGTTGGATATTGAGATTCAGGCATAGTTCCCACAGATTCATAGCCATCCGGCATAGAGGGTAAGAATGTGTCCTGCCCTGTTTATTTACCACCACATGACCGTGGTGTCTGTCCTTATTAACAGATGTCCTTGTTGGAGGAAGGGTTTGAATGCCTCGACTGCATGCCTCACTGCCAGCATTTCCTTTTGGTTTATGTACATGCTTAGCTGTTCTTGAGGCCATAGGCCTTGGATACATTTGTCCTCCATGTGTGCTCCCCTCGGTCTGGAGGGCGTCCGTGGTGATGGTCTGCCTTGTTTTTGGTTTGTTGAAAGGCAACCCTCTGTTGGACTGGCAGGCCTGAGCCCACCACAGGAATTCCTTTTGAAGGCATGGAATGATTGGTATCATGGTTTCTAAACTGTGACTGTGTTGAGACCATACACTCCTTAGGTACCATTGTAATTTCCTCATATGCAGCCTGGCATGTGGGATTAGAATTATGCAGGATGCCATGCTGAGTTTGTCTTGTCAGAGTCATGAAGTAATCTGGAAGTTGTTTTAAGGCCATTTGGGTGGTTGGTGTATGGCATAGGCTAAGTCCTTTATCAAATTGTTCTTGTTGTCTAGGTATGGATAAATTGAATTCCCTGTAGTCTGGGGCAATGCTGAGAATTGATAATGCACTGATCCTGCAAGAAATAAGAAGTTGCTGTAGGGTCAGCATTTTGAATTTTAACAATGAGATAAGTGTTCAGTGCAGACAAGCCTTGGCCTTGTTCTGAACATGGTACCTTTTCTATAGCTTTCATCTGAAGTAAATTGTTGATTTGTCTTAAAGCCTCTGCCTTCTGATTTGGTGGAAGGTTTGAAACCTGTATCCTTTGTCTATTATTTGCAGTGTCCATGCATCCTTTGTAATATAATGCCAGTTTGAGAATGACCTCTGCCTCTAGAGTGCCTGTTCAACTGTTTGCACAGATTTTGCTTTTCTTCAACCTTTTTAAGATCTCCTGAGCAGAGGAGCCAAATAAATTTTGTTTCTCCATTGGAGCATCCAGGAATTTAGCTTTGACATGGTCTGGCAAAGATTGCTCCTTCAGCCAGGCAAGTCACAGCTGATCTAAATGAAGCCTCCAGTGCATCATAGCCACATTTTAAGAAATGATTACTAACCTGTTGTGAGTTATGTACCAAATCCTGAAGGGATACGGTCTAGGGGTTCAGGAGAAGAAAGTTTCTTATTCAGTTCATCTAACAAATACTCTTGGTACTGTATCATATGAAATTGACAGTTTAATGCCCTGACAGAAAGAGTTGCAGATGTATACACCTTCTTTCCCCATCTCAAAAAAAGCTCCACTCTCTCTTTCAGGGTAGAGAATTTTTTGGTAGTGCTGCACAACCCCTTTAGGCCCTGAGAAATAGTTTCTGGGTCTGCAGAATGGGCTTTATACAGATGGAAATGAGAATCCGGGACCCTGTAGTATCTGTCAGGTTTGGCAGGGGCCAGAGGAAGAGTATCAGGGGCTGTACTGACATCATTGTACACATCATCAATTACATTTAGAACAGGAGGTATAGCTAAAGGCCTATGCTGAGGCAAATGCAAAAAGGTCCTTAATCTTTTTCTAGAATCAGAGAAATCCTGACCTTGCCATTGAAAAAAGTCTCACCAAAGGAAAACTCTTCAGGAGGGGAGGCCGGGGATAGATTCCTCTGCATCTGATCTCTCATAAAACAGAGTAGCCCTTCCTGGTGGTCTGACAACTCAGATCCATCTAGATTTGGCAGGCAAAGCTTTTGAAAGTTTGGCAGCTTTAGCCCAGAAAAGACCTTAATGGACATGAAAGCAGGGGCCTAGCTGCCACATGCAGGGGTAGAAATGTCCAAAGGTATGGTGAGTTCTGAAGCTGGGGGGATTCAGCAGCCGGGGGTCATGTGGTCGAAGAAGGGGTTTCGAAGAAGGAATCACCGAGGACACCGAGTTCGTTGAACCGAGCACTGAGAGGCTAGCCTAGTTTGCGCGTTTCCCGGCCGCGGGGCCATGGGGTCATGAGTTGGTCCTTTTTTCCTTATGGACAGTCAGAGGTCAGTCTCCGACTTTATTTTATAAGCAAAAGCTGCTCCAAAAATTCCTGCAAACTCCGACCCGCCGCCTAAGTCGGTTGGGTTGAAGAGCACAGGGCTAACAGGGCCACAAGGCCGTGGTCTGGGGCTAAGCAAGGAAGGCAGTAAGAATGGAAATCCTTATGAGGTATTTGTTTCCCACAAGTTAAATAATTATTTACTTTGTCCTGCTGCACCACCGCGCAGCAAGAAAGACTGTTATGACTGCAGATGCATCCTGAAGGACATCCTGGTAGTGCTGGGGGTTCTCAGAGCCTTGAACCAGGTTTCTGTTACTGCATCTTTGGGTTGTCTATGGAGGTGGGTTTGTCCTGCATGTCATCCCAGGCTGACAGACACTGGATCCTTTGAATGATGACACCAATACTTTAGCCAATCGTTGAAACTGATCATTTTATCTTTATACTGTGGCATCATTCTTGGTGAGGCATTCACACCAGCATGGACAATGACAGAGTCATACTTGCTTTGGAGTGACCAAAAGGGCGTTATGTGCTTGCGGATCCTGGCACCGACAGGAAGATTACAGTGACTTTCTCCTTGTTCAGTCTGGTGAGTGGGACCCAGGTGCCGGACAATAGAGTCCCCTATAATGAGTGTATTTGGTGTGTTGTTTGGCCTTGTTGCTTGGATACTGCTTAGGAGGTTTTTGCTGTTCAGGCAGATTTTTATTTAGAGCCCTGAGTATGTTTTTGTGTGTTTATGTGTTGGGTATGCAGATGCAATCTCTCACATGTATTAGAGTTTGTTGGAAGGAGGAGTTGTCTGTGTACATAAGGCAATTGTAACATTGCCTCAAAAAGATTCACCAGCTGGACTGAGAGTAACCTTGAAACTGACCCTTGGACATACCAGATTAGTATAGGGAACTTTTTTTTTTAGACATGGAAGGAGAGGGGGAACTGATTTTCACTTGATCATGGTAGGACCAATCGAGGAGTCTAATACTATGAGAAGTCAAGGAGGGTGTAGTGCTTTAGTTAGTTAGTGTTTCCTTATAAGAGCTGAACATGTGCAGGGAAAGAGAAAAGATAGATTTCTTTCTTTGAGTTTGGAACAGTTCTAAAAAAAAAGTAGTTTAAACCTGTTTAGGCGCGCCGCTGCTCAGCAGTAAAAAAACTGCACAAAACAAAACAGTAGGGTTTTAGAGAAGAGAGATCAGGAGTTTAGAATTGACCTCCAAACAGTTCAATGTAAACAGAACTTTTGTAACTCAACTGACTGGGAAGAAAGTGGCAATTTTCTTTGTTTTTTTTTTTGTTGTTTGTTGAGATACACAAGCAGCAAACAGCAAAATAATCACACACAATAAATGACCCCCCCACCCCAGACTAAGCCAAAAATCAGGTAAAATGCAGTTTTAATCTCCTCCGATGTGTAATTGGACAAAACTCCAAAACCCCTGAAATTGGTCATTGGATGGCTGTTGTTTGTCTGTGTCTTTACCCCTTCCCCAATAAGTGGGTATTTTCCCTTTTCCCTATCTCATCCAACCAATTGGTCAATAAAATTTTCAAAATGACTTTCTCTCTAAAAATAATTTTTAATAAACCCAACTTCTTTCATAAACTCTTCAAATTTTGGTCATTCCCTAGAGTCCCCTAATTATCTGCTTCACAACTCCCTTTTGGTATAGGGACATATTCTTTTTCGAAAAATTTTGGACTGAAAACTAATTTATCCTGTCCCTTTCCATAATATACAATATAATAATATAAAACCTGGTGTCCTGTAGTATATAATTGTTCCAATCTGTCTCAAGAATAAAAACGCTCCAATAGTACATAATACATATATACACATATGGGCAACAACAAGCCATAGCATATACAACCTTTCTTTTTGGTGATAATATCACCGCTAAAAAATAAAAATATTTTAAGAACATTTCCATAAATTCCCAGCAAATAGATTGAGTTTTTTGCTGTCAAGACGACTCCCTTCAACAAGGTGGGAAAAAGGTATTTAACATCCATACAGATAATTAAGATGGAACATATTTTAGTGATCTTCAAAATTCCCAAGTCTTGTGCAAGTAGATACAGACAGTGAGGAAAGTTTTGGTAAACTGTCCACAAAGTAACACTTGAAGCACCAGCCACAACACAATGCCACAATCATGTTATTTATCATGTCTTTGTTATACCTTTAACTAAAGATGGTGGGCATTCTGGGTTTATCATCTTTCAAAAAATTGTACAATTTTTCATTATAGGTGCTCAGAACAAAATAACAAATAACAATATTTTATTAATTTCATTTTAAGCGTAAATGTTATTAACTTAAGATTCATATTGGTCAGTATCTGTAGTATGTTGTGCATGTCATGCAAATCATTGGAGTCAATCAAAACAAACAAAACAAATTATCGGGTTTTTATCGGCTCTCATAACCCTGTCTTTGTTCATTCAAGATATATAAACTTCCTTAGAGAGGTTAATTCTTTTTTTTCCCTTTTTCTTTGGAGAAACCTATCTCCTCTCCATCCACTCTCCTCAAAATTTAAAGTGATGAATATGGAGGGGAAAAAAACTACTCCGATAAAGGTCAGGTTTTAATTTTTTGGACTTCCCTTTAAATAATATATTCAAATTTAACTGTCTCAAAAATAATTTTAACTCAATCACAGTGTTGGCCAGTTCCATAACCAAATAGAGAAAGTTCAGTTGTGCAAAATCTTACCATAACAATAGATATCATCCTCTTCATTGTTACAGTATTCTTAACATGAAGGATTCCCCGCCTAGGGTGGCAGACATCCGGCCAGTATACCAAAGCCTTTTACTACCTATGGTATGCTGTACATATGCTCTTTGAATACGTAGGGCATAAGAGTGACATTTGGATGTACCATCCTCAGAACTTAATGTCCCAGTAGGAACACCAGTCCAAGGAAAAGAAGAGAGGTTAACAGTACATCCACAAGACAGAAAGGACCAGGGGTAGGAGGGAGGGACTGAATACTGCAACAGTGAAGAGAAGGATATCTACCTTTATGATAAGATTTCACACAACTACACTATGACCTTCTATTCTACTGCTGCAGTATTCTTAATATCAGGTAAAATGCCAAAGCTCAGGAAGAAACTTGGGAGAAGGACCCCATAGAGCTCTCTAGAAAGCCATGAAGGATGGTCCTAGTAAAACCAACTGTACCTCTAGAAATCCCATCCAACTTGTAGTGGCTTGGTAAAAATATGCACTGTTGTCCATGTAGCTGCCTCAAAAATGGGATTAGTGTCCAACCCCTTGAAAAAGCACCAGAACAAGCCACAGCCCTAGTAGAGTGGGCCTTAACAGAGAAAGGAAGAGTTTTGCCATGATAAACATAACAAAAATAAATGGCTTTAGAAATCCAAGAAGAAATAGTCTGCTTGGAAACAGACAATCCCAAAGTCCTGGGATGAAAAGAAACAAAAAGAAGATCAGATTTCCTGATTGCCTTAGTCTCATCCAAATAAAATCTGAGTTGTCGATTCACATCCAAGGTGTGTAGTACCCTTCTCGCTAGGAGATTATGGAGAAGGGAAAAAAGTTGGTAAATTACGAGATTAAGTGACAAATCATTTACCATTTTAGGCACAGAAGCATGAATAGTATACAAGGAAACCCTGTCCTTATAAAAACCAAAAAAGGAGGACAAGCCATAAGGGCTTGAAGCTCAGATACCCGTTTGGCTAACATAAGGGCCAACAAAAAACAGTCTTCTAAGAGCAATGTTGCAAGTAAGCTGAAACCACAGGCTCAAAAGCAGCCAGAGTCAATTTTTACAAAACAAAATTAAGATCCAAGGGAGAAGGAACAGGCTTCCTGCGAGGTCTAATAGATACCTTTTAGAAATTGTTTTGCCTCAAACTTAGGAGCTAAAGGAGGAGACAAAGGCAGACAAGCAGAGACTGCTGATAAGTGTGACTTGACAGAGGAATAAGCCAACCCAGCATTGAGCAATTCACACAAATAAGAAAGAACCCCAGGAGCATCCAAAGAAAGTGGATCCAGGTTACATGAAAGACACCAGACAGAAAACCTCTTCCATTTGGACTTTAGGATTTCCTAGTATTGGGTTTTCCTGGCCTCCTTCAGAACCCTAAGCACGTCCTCAGAAAAAAAGGGGTATATAATGAATCAAAACCCTATCACCCACAGAGTCAGCTGAAGAGTGGACAGGTGGGGATGAATTTGAGATCCTTTGTCTTGTGTGAGTAGGTCCAACCTGTGAGGTAACTTGTGATGACTGCCCCTGGCTAAATGCAGAAGAGGGAGCCGATGCTGTCTTGGCCAAAAGGGAGCCAACGGCAAGATTTTTCATTTGTCCTATTGAATCTTGAACACAACTTTCGGAATGAGACAAAGGTATGGGATGCATACAGAAATATCCCCTATCAAGAGAGAGAGAGAGGGCATCCACCTCCCAAACCAGAGGATTTGGGACTCTGGCACAGAATTGTGGAAGCTGTCTGTTCAGAGGGGAGACAAAAAGATCTATTTGAGGAGTAACCCCACTTGTGGGCAATGTTCAGAACCTCATCCCTGTGAAGCATCCATTTGTGGGATTGAGTCAAGGACCTAACTCAGTGTGTCTGCAACATCATTTTGACATGAGGGAATATAAACTGTTTGAAGAGTCACATGATGCTGAACCACAAACTCCCATACCATGAAGGTAAGATTTCATTCTCCCCTCTGTTTACATACCAGAAGACTGTGGTGTTGTCTATAAACAGTTTGAGAGGACCAGGAGATAAAAGAGGATGGAAGGCCTGAAGAGCCAGCAGGAGCACTCGTCTCTGATGTTGATGTGCTCCTTTTATTGAAGAGTCCAGACTCCCTGGACTCTAATTGTGCCAAAGGCTGCTCCTCATCCTACCTCTGAGGAGTCTGTGAACAATTCATGAGATGGATGAATGGGAAGGCCTGGGTTCAGAGACAACTGATGAATCCCCACTGAAGCTCCTTCTTCAGACAGGGAAGAACTACAGCAAATTCTCTGGGATGCGCATGTTGTTGCCAGACTGATTTCAGGAACCACTGAAATTTCCTCATGTGGAGTTTGGCTAAAGGTAACAAATCCCAGAAGTCTCAAACTCTCTGGCTGTGACAGAAATCAGAGGAAAAAGATTTTGAAAGAAGGCAATGAGAGTCAAAGCCTTTGGCGGAGGCAGGAATGCCACACAGGTACTGTTTGAATCCTATATCCTAGGAAGACACAGTCTTGAGAAGGTGTTAGAGAGGACTTTTTGTAGTTTATAGTAAACCTCAGACATTGCAAAAGAGAAATTGCGAAGTGGAGGTCTTTCAGTAAGTTGTCTGGAAAGTATGCTTGAAACAGGATATCGTCCAGGTAAGAAAAAATGTGGATGCCTTGAAGCCTGCAAAAAGCGATCAAAGGAGCTAGACATTTGGTGAATATCCTTGGGCAGTAGAGGCGCCAAAGGGCAAAGCAGAGAACTGAAAAATGCCAGGATGCAACAGAGAAACAAAAAAAAATTCCTGAAAAGGGGATTAACAGGAATGTGAAGTTAGGCACCCTTGATATCCAGAAAGGCCATCAAAGCCTAAGGAAGAAATAAAGGGAACAAAGTAGGTAGAGACAGCATGCGAAAGGAAAGAATCTTCAAAAAAGTATTTTTATGAGAAAGATCCAGAATGGGTCTCCAAGGACACTCCTTTCTGGAAACTACAAACATTCATGAATAAAACTCTTTTCTCTTCTGATTCTGTGGAACCTGTTTAATAGTTCTCCGATTTAACACTTCTTGAAGTACTTCTGTGGAAAAAAGGCAACTGTTCCCGAGGTGGTTAAGGTATGTTCATGAAGGAACGTAGGGATTTCCAAACCATGAAAAAAACTTTTTTGAATTACTGAATGAACCTATGAGTTTTGGTTATGCTTGACCAAACTGGGTGAGACAGAGAGAGATGAAGTGAGACAGAAATAAGGCTGAGAAAAGTGTGATAATTACATACTACCTGGATTGTCTGGAAAGGGCTGCTTCTGTGCAGATGACAGAACAGTCTTTGATGGAGGAGGCCTCCTTCCATCTTTCTTACCTTTAGGAGGAGGACAGGTGTGTGTCTGAATGAAGGTCGGCTTGGATGAATAATTGCTTTGAAACTTACCACAGGTGAAACCAAAAGATTTTTCAAATCTTGTAACTATTTCCCTTTCTCCTGTAAAAACTTGGATAAATCAGCAGCAGTACCAAACAAGCAACTGTTGTCTAAAGGAGCATCCATCAACTTAGCTTTTATGTCACATGGCAGTGGTTGACGCCTTGGCTAGGAATACCTCCTCAATACAGATCCTGAAGCAGCTGCCCTAGATGAAGCTTCTGTTGCATCCTAGCTGCACTTAATAGAATGGTGAGCCACCTGCAATGATTCCCCTAACAAAGACCAGCCTGAAGCTTTCCCCTCAGAAACTGGGAGGTCAGAAATAGCTTGAGTATCCTGGGAGAGGAGGGCCAAAACATATCTGGTCATATGAACTTGGTAAATAGCACAAAATGCAAGCGTGGCAAAATTGTAAACCTCCTTTCCCAGTCTTTCCGTTGTCCTGCTTTCCTTACCAGAGGGAAGAAGTTTAGTAGTAGGCAGTAATTTAGAAGGCTTAACTGAAGCCACAGAGACCACCGAAGGTTCAACAGATGGGCACTTGAAAAGAAATTTGCAATCAGACACTTTGTAGAAATGGTCAGGCTTCTTAGTGGCAGGGGGAGAGAATCAGGAGTCTGAGATGCTGAGGAGAAAGCATCCAATAAAACAGGTAAAACTGGAGGGAGAGCAGATGGCGAAGGAGACCCTATTTGCAAGAGTTCGTAATATCTTTTCTAGCACATCAAGTGGGACTGTTCACAAGTTTTGGAAGTACTCCCTCATCTTAGCAATAGTACCCGCAAAAGTAACGTCTACGGTACATCATACATCACCAGAGCCCAAAGCTAACCCACTTTTCACCCATACAGCTAAATTACTCTTTCCCCTGCCCACCCTGCCTCCCTAGTCACCTTTTTGTGCTCCTGTACTGGAATAGACATACCTTCCTATTACCATTACAGGACTACCGTACGTTTCTTCCAGTGTAGCTTCTGTTTATATACCGATAAGCTATCTCTCCATTCTTTTCTTCTTACCTAACCTACTCCCCATGCAATATACCTAACAAAGAGTTGTAGACCTTAATACTTTCCCTGCCAATTCTCCTTGCCGTGGCATTCTAACACTTACCAACACACTCCCGCAACCACTCACTGCGCTATACTTGCCTGTCTTGCTGACTGATGTTTCTTGCATATCAATTTCTGTTCTGTTTGACCTCGGCTAGCAGTTTCACTTTACGTATGCTTTCTGCGTAGTCTCTGTCCCCTCCTATCTCTTTCCTAAGGTTTTCCCACACTAGTTTCTTACATTGATTCCCATTTCCCCCATGATGCTCTGCGCCAGTTAAAACCCCAAGGACTTGGTGTTCTGCCTGCCTCTCTCTATCTGCCGACACCATGGACACTCATGGTGATGTACAATCTCAGTATGAACTGAATGCTGTACCACTGCTTCTGTTTTATTGCGCAAGTCCTTTTACCTTTTCACCAGCTTTTTTCACTGTAAAATGATGCAAAACATTTTATTTTTATAATATAGTTAGGCTGCCTTTCCTGATAGTTGTATCTCTATACAATTGTTGCAAAGTTGTTTAACACAGTGTACTAAGGTACAAATAAGACACATGTGACCTGTTTGAATGCTTGCAATTACCTAGATGCAATTGCTGCCAACTCTGCTGCTCAGTGTCTCTTTAGTTTTGTATGTCCTTCTAATTGTGTGATTGAAACGATTTAAGGCACAGTTAGTTTTATGTCTCCTTCAGTCTAATTGCAAGTTTGAAAAGCAATTTTACAGCCATAACCGAAAAGAAAAGACTAGACAAAAAAAAAAAAAAAACACAGGACATCAGAATTACCTGTAACCCATACTAAGTCCCTATTAAAGAGCCATTTGTTAGTTTACCTATGAAACGGTCCCAAACATTTCAAACCAGTGCTATTTGCGTACTCTAAATAGCCAAGGCATTACTCCTTAAGGTTTTCCCCACTTGCATATCTACTTCTCTACAGTGGAAAATATGCTAACCGGGGGCGAAGCTCCAAGCATGCTGTTCTCTATCCCTTATGGCATTTACTTATTTCATGTTACACTTGTAGTTCTCAATTGATTCAAAGGACAGTACTCTTGCATCATTCCTTATATACGACAATGTTCCCGTTTGGACTGCAATCCCAGAGTTGCCTACATACCTAGCACAATCACCACTAGATGGTGCTATATTTCAAAACTATAGAGAACTGGGCACACTAGCTATATGGTAGAGTTCTAGCGTTCTCTCATTTGGTGTCTGTAATCGCAATGATTCAGCTTAATCAGCTAGTTAAACTGTACTCTGCTCATAATGCTGTTGAAATTGTAAAAGGCGTTCTCCTGCGTTGCAAGTTGTCTGATTTGACCTCAATAATCACAATGATTCAGTTCTATCAGCTATTTAAAATATACTCTGTTTACTAAGGTGTTGATATTTTAACAAATTGCTGTGTGACCAACCTATCTCCAGCTTGCAAATATATCACTCGTTTTCTTATCTCTGTTACTCAGAATCGTCTTTCCATTTGCTAACCCACCCTTCCTCTTACTGTCACCACCTATCACTCTTTCCTTTCTTCTAGTATGTATTCTGACTCCCACTCTTTATAACTTATTTTCTATTACCCTACTTGGGTGAAACACTGGTCCCTGAATGCTCAGTCACCCAAACAGTGCCTGCATTTTTAACATCTTCTGAAGAGTTTACCTTGAACTCTAAAGGCCACCTCTGAGTAACTTTACAGCCAAGGGCCTAGCCTGATAATCGGGAATTTTTCCTCCCTACATTGTGTACACAAACAGACTTTTAGCTTTTAGCTATTGTCCCTGTTTCAATTCATATTCTGTTTATGTCTATGGTACATTGTACATCACCAGAGAGCTAAGCTAACCGACTTTTCACGCCTACAGCTAACTTACTCTTTCCCCTGGCCATCCTGCCTCCCTAGTCACCTTTTTGTGCTCCTGTGCTGGACAAGACATGCCTTTCTATTACCAATACAGAACTGACTTTCTTTTCATCTAATGTAGCTTCCTACTGTTTATATACCTGAAAGCCATCTCTCCATTTTTTTCTTCCTACCTAACCTACTCCCATGCAATACATCTAAGAAAGAGTTCTAGACCTTAATGCCTTCTTTGCCGGTTCTCCTTGTTATGGCATTTTAACACTTACAACACTCTCCCGCACCCACTCACTGTGCTACACTTACTTGTCTCACTGATTGTTTTTTGCAAATCAGCTATGTTCTGTTCGACCTGGGCTCACTTCACTCCCCTACCCTCTTTCCCACCCACCTCTGGATCAAATACATTTTCACCACAGCACCACCCCACCCTCTTCATCATCCAATCACCTTCCCTCCTCCATTTTACAAATAAATCCTTTCCCAACCCAACATCCACCTTAATTAACCATTTCAAAAAGGCTATAACATCCAATCAAGTGTCCCACCCTATCCACACTTACCACCTAACATCTACTTCTTGTCCTTTTCCACACTATTACTCACAATGGATTCTCCCCATATTGTCATGTCCTCCACCCTCACACTACTCTCTCTGCTCTGCCCCCTCACTCTTTCTCAAATCAACATCTCAAATAACATCACTACATTTAACTATCGATCAGAACAGCCTCACCTTCTACAACTCTCTCTAGCTATTCAGATATATCCCCCAGCCTCTTCACACTTAATGCTCACCTGCACATCAAACTAAAACAACTTCCTGTACAAAAATGTCTTTACAATACTATGTATACCCTCAAAAGGGTACCTTATACCCTTTCCCTACTTATTCAAACATTCCAGCATTCCCCTATGCAGTGACATCCATTGTAAATCACTAAATCTCACAACAATTAATCTCCAAAATATCAGGAATAAAATACCATGCTTGGTTATCTCTTAATAAACCTGACTAAAACTTTATATAAAAGACACAGAATTCCTCTCTCTGGGATATGCCAGTTTAAGAGCTGACAGACCCCATACAAAAAGGAGGCATTGCCATACTATCCTAACACCCTAACAGTTATCCCTTATTTCAACCCTATTCCTCAGTTCTCTACAGCAGAAATACTCGTATCTCTGCTGAAACTAAACAATTCTGAGTATCTCTACATCATAGCCATCTACATCCGCCAGGTAAAAATGTTCCACTCCTTGAGGACATTCTTGCCTGGATATCTACAGAGATAAATAATGAGACAATTATCCTTGGCAACATAAATATAAACTGGCTAGAATTCACAGGTCACTCCCCACTACCTAACATTAACCTTTTCAATTTCACACAGCTAATATCAGATATAACTAGACCTAACAAAAACAAGGATGGTGGGCTCTGCTCTGGACTGGATACTAGTTTCAGATCCAAACAAAATCTCAACAGCAGGCACACCTCCCTGCAGCATTAGTGACCATCTACCAGCTTATGTATAAAGTAAAATCAACCAAATACTTTCCCACCACCACCTCAAACTAGAACTCTAAAGAACTTTGACCCCTCAACTCTTAACGAAATCCTGAGAAATATCAATTGGAATCCACTAAAAGTACTTCCCCTAGATGATGCTGTTGAGCTCTTTAACTCAACCTTCCTCAACACCTTAAACAGACTAGTCCCATTAAGGTAAAAAATAGTAAAGACCAAGCCTGCTATCTGGCTCTCCAAAGCTACCAACCAAACCATGAATATCAGGGACAAAATCTGGAAAAAAATGGCTAAAGTACAAAAATGATAATATAATCTTTGGTTCCCTTGCTAAAGCTTAGGTCTGCAAAGCTAGGATTTATTTTTGACACATTCACTGACAATATTTATTTTGCTACAGTATATAATATATAGGTCCAGTATGTTGCATAGATTTTAAAAGAGCACCGTCGTTTTAAATTTTAAAATTTTAGTTTGATAGAGCATGTGTTGAGGTTGATTGATGTCAGCTGTTACTGCTTGATGGCTTGTTTTAGTATTTTAAGCTTACTGAAGCAGTATAATTTGTTAAGTTCTGAGGAAGTCTACCTACTTAGGTAGACGAAAAGCGCTTTAACTTATTGCAATTTTTTCAAGTGAATAAAGTGTCCGTGTGTTGGGAATAGTGTTCATTCCTGTGACTACAGCCTTCCTTACTCCAGGGTGGTTTTGTGTTTATTCTACATTTCCTATATTACTCTAGATGCAACATGACTATTTTAATTTGTTTAGGTATGTATTAATTATTTTTTTAGTAACCTGTGTTTTTTTAAACACACACACACATATATATATATATATATATATATATATATATATATATATATATATACACACACACACACATTTTTAAAACATTTTTAATAATATATTCATCCTGTTATATGCACTAAATTTAAATGCATTTATCATGGTGCTTTCTGCTTTGTTTCACACCTTTAAGATATGTTATTTATTTTAATTAATTGTTTAAAGATATATAAGGTGATTGTGTGTAGGGACATTGTTTGCTTTATCCGAAGAAGTCTGGGTGATACCTGGATGAAAACGCTTATGCTTTTAAATTTGTGATGTTAATAAAGGAGTCTGCGGTGGTGGTGCTGCGGTAGCGTTGTCACCTCACAATAAGACATTATCCTGTTCGATTCTCGGCTAGAGCGTTTTGTGTGTAGACATGCGTGAATGGCCATACCTTCGTTGAAGGTTGTGCGTCAGGGCTGGCAACTCCACACGTAAAAATCTACTGCCAATCATTAGCGGACCGGAGTTCCGCTGTGGCGACCCCTAACCAGGAAAAGCCGAAAGACACAAACAATAAAGTAGTTCATTTTCTACCTACAGGAGTTTCCTGCTTGTGCCCTTTGGTGCTTGTCCAGAGTGTTTTTGGTTTTTGTGGTTTATTTCTGGACTTGCTCTATTGGTTAAAGTACAAAAAATCCCAATAAACCCATAGAATTTAAACAGCTCCATAAACAAAAAAAGCATGTTATTAATGACAGAAAAAAACTATTTAAACCTCCAAAAGAATAACAAACAAAATCCAAAGAAATTTTGGAGCTCTCTCTCATTCTTAATTAAACCCGGAAACAAAAATAACCCCTGCCCTTTCCCAGATAAAAGACTGGAAGAAATAGCCACCCTCCAACTCATATTTCACAGACACACTATAGCTAAAGTCACCACCACCTTTCTCCAAACTAACTCTAATACTAACTCCCAAACCAGTTCCTCCTCCTGCATAACGCACTATGAACTCCACCCAACCCACCTTTTCCTTCTCTCTTATACCTATTTCTATTACCAAACTACTCCTAAAACTGAAACCTGGCTCCAGAAGCCCCAGATAACCTACCCCCCCGAATACCTTCAAATGTCATCAAGAGCTACTGCCTATCCAATTAGCATACTTCTCAACAGGTCTCTCAGAGTCCTATGTTCCCAATACCTGGAAAAAAGCATAGATACTCCTCTCCACAAAGGAGATAACAATACTGACATCTCTATCTTCTGCCCCATTATTATTCTCTGCCCTCTCTCTAAAATCCTGGAAAAAAGTATTCACCATCAACTACTCAACTTTCTACTGCAAACTCAACTCCTTTCTCAAACTTGGCATGGATTTAGACCATGACACAGCACAACCAGAACTCTTATTTCCTTTATGGACACAGTTAATCAAGCCAAAAACAGCATCAAATTGTATCCTCACTATTTCTTGACCACTCTAAAGCATTTAGGACAATTTCCCACTGTACTCCTCAGTAAACTTTCTGATCTAGGCACCCCCCCCCCAGTCTTAACTTGTTTGCTAATTACTTGAACAGTCCACCCAAATGGTAAAACTCTTCCTTTCCATTTCTTGGGTGCCCCACAGGAGTTCCATAGTTCCCATTTTAGGACCCCTTCTATTCAGCATTTTTGTAAACTTTCACTCTACTCAAAAAAAAAAACTGGGCCTGTTGTGCAATATGCAGACAATAATCTACAACAGAACTTCTACAAATAACCCAAGATGGCTTTACTTCTACTGAAAATTGGATTACTGACAACCACCTAGCCCTAAACCCAAACAAAACTAAATTACTATTGTTTACTCTTAAAAAAATCTCTTTATTAACAAGACTATCATTCACTCTCAAAACAATAGCACTACAGAAGTTGTCAACCATACAAAATTACTCAGTTACTATAGATGAAAACCTGTCATTTGACCTCCACATCCACAAAAATATCAAAAAACACACCAAAACGTAGGCACCCTTTTACAGGCATAAACAATTCCACAACTGCAGTACAAAGCGTACCCTTGCTTCAACCTTTCTGCTTCCATCTCTCTCTTAAGGTGCTCCTCTGCTCACCAATATCCATTCCTCCCTAAAAACTAAACTCACAACTTCTTATAACAAGATTGCCAAATTCGCGACCAGAGCAAAATATTCATCCCACCACTGCATCTCTACAACTAGCTTGAATTTCCACATTACCTAACTTACCTGCAACTACTCACAAAATTAAATACAAACCCACTGACTGCCCAAGTCCTCTCCTCTGTCCTAACCCACTACCACCCAAACAGACCACTCCAATCCGCAAATCAACTTCTCTTGCAAGTACACAAACCAAAACTTCCAGCAGGTGACATTCTCTTTTCCTTTTCTATTGCCAAGCTATGGAATTCTCTCCCAGTCTCCATCAGAACCTCTAGCATAATTACCTCCTTTAAAAAATCTCTGAAGCAACAACTCTTCTCCCAATGGCAATGTAGCTGCCTCAACTCTCAGTCCTCCATTACCTGATGACTCACTTCCAACAACATACCTCACCTTGCTTGCCTCTACACCCTTTTCTACTCATAACTTCCTTATCACTACTGACATCTACTGTTATCTAAACAGTTCTCTCAGTTTCATAACTAACAACTTATTCTCACTGCCTCACACTACTGATCCCAATGGACTGTAAACATCTCTCTACGACTTCCTTATTGCTACTAAATTTCTAATGTATCAAGTCTAACCGGCGTGTATTTCAAACTATGTTAACCTGCAAATATCTCATTACGATTCATCTATCGATCTCGCATAGTACCATTTGACCCTGTACAATACATTTTACAAATGCTGATTTTATACACCACCTTTGCTTTTGCATAATCACATTGTATATACATGTATTATGTTTAATATGCACTCCTATTGCAGTACGTCTGTATAACCTGTATAACCTCTGTTCTTTAGTTGAATATTACTGTAACTCACAATTCCAATGAATGTTTATATACTAACAATGTTGGAGCTTTTCTCCCTGAGCCTCCACTGAAAATGGGCTCTTTTTGGCCCAGTGGACTTTCCCGGTAAACAATGTAAATAAATAATCTACTCAATAGGGGATTCTGGACCAGAAGATGCCTCTTCAGGAGAAACATACTCTAGTTCTAGAGGTGACGGAATTTGGGTAGAATAGGCCAAAGATTTCTCATCTTTGGAAACCTCTTCATCAGAGGAATCCTGCTCCCTTGTCCTCTTGTGAGGGGAAGACGTCCAAGGATAAGCAGGAACAGAGACCCCTGAAGGAGGGTCCACAGCCATAAGGACATTAAATAAGCCATGTGTGAAATTTTGCCACTCAAGGACGGTCCTTGGAAGAAACAACATGCTTTTTCTTTAACTAAACGTCTGCCTTATGAAAAGTGAAAGGACCTGATGTTGGCCTACACTCTATTACTATCATCAGAACTTCCTCTCTCAATAGAATTTGGGGAACCCCCCCCAATGCCTTCAGTAATAAGTCTTTGTTCCCCCTGACTGTCTGAAATGGACGTCTGCAATGCCTCAGAGTATGCGTCTGTTAATGGATCCATGGTGGCATCCGAAAAGGTCACAGCCAAAGAATCCAACACCAGAACCGGGCAAACCTCTGGGCTTTCATCAGCCGTGAGAGAGACGTATAATGTAGGAGATGCAGTGTAAGACTCTGACCTTGGTTTTGTTGCCCTTTCTCTTCAGTAAAGATGTCAGGCCTGGAAGTTCCCTCCATAGCATCATTAGCTAAAAGTTTAATCGTGGGTAGGCCCTAAACAAAACAAATGCTGATCGTGACCATCTTTATGTGGAATTTGTCTCCCACACTGGCACTTACCTTTTCAGGATGACATAAAAAAAACTCACAGCAAAAAGGCAGTGAATAAGAAAAAGAAAACTCCAACAAGGCAATTATCTGAATGGCTTGATATAGCAGCAACCAACTCAGGCAAGTGGAGCAACGATCAAAATTGGTGTTTGGACTGGTGGCAGAGAAGTTCCGAGGATAGTACATCTGGACAGAGCACACATGCAATGTATGGCGTACCGCAGATAGTAAAAGGCTTTGGTATACTGGCCAGATGTCGGGCCATCCTAGGCGGGGGCTCCCTCATGTTAAGAATAGTGAAACAGCAGAATAGAAGGACATCCAGTATTGCCTGGGCCAAAAGAAATTCACAAAAAAAAAATGTTTTTTTTTTTTTTGAGAATCATTTTTACTGATATCCAGGGTATTTCTGGAGACCATAAAGAAAATTCCCTTGTAAATGGAATAAAAAAGGTATGCATTGTCTGTTTTGAAAGGAGGTTAATTGGATCAAACACCTGGAAGACCTTTTTGTATAAACTATATTCATGACTGTCCTGGTTCTTGGTTTATCTGCCTATGTTTTGCTCTGATGGAAAGTAATGTGCTTGGTGGGTTAAGGGATATTGAAGAGCTAATTCCAAGTACTCATAGCCAAGCCTGCATAAGGGGGGGGAATGACCTTGTGCCACCTAGCTTACTGATGTTCTACAATACTGTGGTAGTGTACAACTACTTCAAATTTAAGTGGCCTTTTCGGTCAGAAAAATGCACATGCCTTGCACCTTTAGGGATTGCTCCCAACGAAACTCTGAGGCATCTTCAGATGAAAAAAGACTTAGAAGTTGAGGAGAAGGAGAGACTTATAACCATTTATATATGCAGATTCCACCAACAGACCTCGCACCAGTACTGAACACACCTTTCAACTGTACAGATTTTCGCAGAAAGTCCAGATTTTTGCCTTATATTTTTGGTCTATTCCTCATAAAATTTGTGGTTTTCTAGCAAATCACTGAGATGACCGAGGATTGAAGTCGCTAAATAACATACATTTGAGTTTCAGATTTCAAATCCTTCAGAAAATTATGTTAAAACAAACCCTGTTATTCTAGCAACTTTGAGTTTATTAAGATCAATATTTAAAATCTGTCTCTATTTCTGGGTCCTTGTCCCCCCATTTTGTCAGGCTTTGTCCAGATTTCTTGCAGTAGAGGTTGAGAGGTATAGTAACGAATTCCTCGGTACCTATCGGTTTAGAGGGCGAAATAATGAAGTGCCACGAATTCCCGAATGGCCCCTTCAATTTCTTGGGTATTTTTTGAAAAAAAAATTTTTTTTTTTGGGACAAAGTTGTTGCCAACGTCATTGTAGGAAGCGTGCATGATGACATCAGCTTTCTGAAGCAGACTGCCAGCCTGTCGGAATTCGGCTCGGGGGGGGGGGTGTACTTTGTTTACATTTTTCTGTAGGTAGTTGCACTTGCAACAGTGTGGGTTGTGGAATCAATTGGCTGGCCTTAGAATTATCTATTAGCTTAATTTAGCCAGCGTAGCACTCATCAGCAAACAGTGACAATAGCACGAGACAGACCAATGAACGGAGCAGTGGAGGACGACGCTTGAGCTTTCTTTTTGTTTGTTTTAAATTAGTATGATGCAAGTTGAAACTGAGCCATTAAGTGTAGCAGCTGAGGGGTCGAGCTGCAGAGCCGGAGCAGTCCGCTCAACATCTAAGGCCCAAATCTTGCAGTGCATGGTCTGAATCAGAGTAGAGAGAAAGGGAACATTCATTTTGATTTCCTGTGGCACCTCTAGGTAAAAAAAAAAGTGACTAGATAATTCACCATAGCAGAGGTAGCTCAACACAAGACACTTGCAGAATGTCCTGAATATGCAATGGAACTGCAAGGCACTACACTAGGCTAAATACTGACTCTCACTTAAAAGTCTTTCTTTTCAGTCTTTTGGTTTAAGGAAAACGTTTGCACAGTGTGGAGCTTTGATATTCTTTCATTAAGTGCATCTGAATAAGACTTGCACTTGCTGTTTACTATGAAATGCAGGCACATATTTTTAGCCAGTTGTACCCATTTTTGAAGGGTCTTTGTCCAGCTTTTTGATTATTCCAGGTTGAAAGGCTTGCCCACCAACGTAATTTGATTATACAAGCTCTGGACAGGTATCTGAAAATCTAAAGAATCAAAAAACAGATTTGATGCAGATAACTCATCATTCGACCCAAATAGGTCAGTTCAGAGAACATTTAGGTCCCATGTCACCTTAAACCTCCCTAGGGAATAAAAAGTAACACATTGAATGGTCAATATATTGAATACTGGAACTTTACACAAAATAAAATAAGAAAGATGTAAAACTGGACTCCAAGAAGGGTAGCCTTTGGTGCTAGAACCATTCTGGAATAGCAGCCTTGGCCCTTGAAAATTGGTATTCATAGGCATTAGTATTTTGACTCAGTGCAAGTACAGATGAGGAGGAACTCCTATGAAAGGAGGCTACACACACAATATATATGTGTGTATATATATATATATATATATACATACACATATATATATATATATATATATATACATACACATATATATATATACATACACACACACACACACATACATATCCCCCCCAACTGCCAATCGTTCCCCTTCTGAACCAACTTTAACCCAAGTGAGTTATAAACAATCTGTAGTCAAAGGGGAATGACTACAGCTGCAAGGTAGGTTTTGATACATTGAGGCAGGAGGAAAGGCTGAAGATATTTACCCTCACAATTCCTGATATATTCGGGGGGGGGGTGCTACCAGCATCTTGTAAGAAATCGGTGGTGACTATATTACCCAGAGAGGGTAACACCCTTCACATACAACTTAAGATACCCATTTCAATTTTAAACCATGATTATAAAGCTTTATGTCATCCCACCTTATGTCAAGCTTAGTAAACATATGCTTCTTTGGTCTGTACTGTCCATAGCCAGGAAAGAAGTTACAAGAAATTGGAAATCATCACGTATCCCCCCTCTTTTCTTCTTCTGGAAGTATCCAAACTAGAATCAATGGCAATCAAAGCTAGATCTTCTAGGAATACAGCAGTATATAATCAATGGAAGAATATAATTGAATTATTAGAAAATCAATCTTTTAAAACACCACCAGAAGGAATAAACCAGAATCCACAAAGTATGCTTTAGCGCTTTTGTTTTTTAATAAAAACTTCTTCAGAATTATTAAAAAACGAAAGCGCTAAAGCATACTTTGTGGATTCTGGTTTATTCCTTCTGGTGGTGTTTTAAAGGTTTGTGTGCTTTTGAAAAAATCAATCTTCTTCTTTCGGCTTTTCCCAGTTAATGGTCGCCACAGCGGATCACCTTGCCCGCTCATGATTGGCAGTGGAGTTTTACAATGTCGAGTTGCCAGCCCAATGCCCAACCTTCCACAGAAGGCGCATACACTCGCACCTAGGACCAGTTTAGAGTGTCCAATCAACCTGCAGCATTTCTTTGGGATGTGGAAGGAAATCGGAGCACCTGGAAGAAACCTACAAGACCACAGGGAGGGCATGCAGACTCCGCACAGAAGGCACCCCAGCCAAGGATCGAACTGGAGAACCTCTTCCTGTGAGGCGGCAACACTAACTGCTGCAAATTTCTATTTACTTGTTTTAGCTTATTTTATTTGTGTATAGCTAAGTAAACATCTGTGTACATAGTTTGTCTTAATTTTGATCCTTTATATCAATGTTCTTGATCCAAAAAAAAAAGTGTTTTATGTCCAAACTACCCAAGAGATTGGCAAATGTATTACCAAAACTGATGTATATATGGATTTATGTGGTTTTGAGGAGGGTAGGCCCACATTTGACATTAACAGAACAAAGATACACAACAAAGCAAAATGCAAGAAAATACCACTATTGCTGGTGAGGTTTGATACAGAAAAAAAGTTCAACACAGTCAGATGGGATTTTAGCAATTTGGCAATGGCAGCAATTACATTAATTGCTAGAATGACAGAGTTAATGAGGATGACATATGAATGGTTGAAGGCAAGAAATAAGATGGAAAGGTTACTATCCAAAACGCTGTGTTTGAACAGAGGAACCAGGCAGGGGTGTCTTCTTTTCTTTTTATTTGCTTTATATTTAGAGTTAATGGCAAAGAATCAGAACAGAATCGTAGTTAATGGTACAGTCATTAATATTTCGGGGCATTATGATTGTTTTTCTTGTAATGTAGTTTATCTTGCCAAATGCCAGGTATGTATGGCATTTTATGTGAGTAAGACCTGTAGACGTCTAAGGGAGAGGATCAAGGAGCATGTCCTAGATATCCAACACAAGAAATCTACTAATGCACTTGCTAGGCATGTTATAGCATACAATGACCATAAATTCAAATTTTGCATTATACAGCAATTGGTCAAAGATCCACAGGGAAGGTTAACTGATTATCACTTAGATGTCTGTGAACTGAAATGGCAAATAAGGTTGAATGCCCATCACTATCCGGGTTTAAACGAATTTGTTTCTATTAAGCCCTACTTGAGGTTGAGGCACATATTAGGCTGATTTATTTATATTAAGTGGCTGTATATTTCAACGTATATATTTTTTATATATGTATATCTTTGTTATTTCAAGGTCAACATGGATTGTATATATTAATATATTTTTTGGTATAAATTTGTACATATAATATTTTACATACACGCATACATTATTGATTCCAATACTTATCTATTTTATATATGTACATATTTATACATATTTTATATAGGTTCAATGACTAGTTCTTACACTCATGGTTTATGTCCATCTAACGTTTTATTGGCATGTAGTATGTGTTCAGCTGTTAGTGTTTTGATTGTTGTTGTTTTTTATTGATTATTTTTAATTGTTTTATTGAATTATTGACTGCTTTTAAATACGGATTCAAGGTTCAACACACTCTGAAGAAGTCTTTCGAGACGAAACCTAGGTCAGTAGTGGTGAACCGTGTTGCTGCTGTTTAATAAATTCCTGCTGGTTGAGCTTCATGTCTCTGTGGATTTATCTTTTGGTTGGTTCTTGGTTCCTGGTTTGAGTGTCTTGGCATAGCTATAGAATGTTTTGTGGTTGTCTTTAGAATCAGTGGCAATTTTGTTTTTGTAACTAGCTTTGGAGGATTTTATCCGGGATCGCAGCTTCTTACTGAGGCTGACTAGGGAGCTCCTCCACTCATGGGATTTTACCCTCTTTTGCAACAGTTTCTTCCTTCTGTTGTACAGTTTGTTTATGGCAGGGGACCACCAGATTGGATTCTTTTTCTTGGAGGATAGCACGATTCATGCAGTCATGTAAGTGCTTATAAAGTGCAACTGTGTAGGATTCAGTAGTCTTAACTGTATTGTCCATCTGCATGGGTGTCCTGAAGTTCATCACTTCTGTCTTAAGAAGCATGAAGTTGGCTTTGGAGAAAATTTTTAACATAGTTTCCTTAATGGGGGGTGGGGGCAGAATGTGGATATGTAGGGTAACTAGCTTATGGTCAGATCAGGCCAATGAGGCATTGACTTCAGGTGTGGAACACTGGTTACTCAGGACAAACCAAACCCCATAACCAACACAAATAACCACAAAGTGAGCTAAATGCTACTCATTGCCAGAAGTCTCAGCCTCTAAATGCACACACTCAAGGCACTTCTCAGTATGGAGAATACGGATATCTGTGCAGTAACAGAAACCTAGTTCAAGGCTCCAGAGAGCACTCCAGCATTACCAGGATACTACTCATTCCATACCTTCCAGCATCAGAACCTGGATCACAGCACATAGGGTGGGGATGTATCCATATTCATCAAGGATACCTACACCTCTCTCTATATCCTCTCTACAGGATATGTACCCATAGAATGTTGTACAGCAACATTCTTCCCCCTCCACAGAGGTGGGGCCACAACAGACCCTTGGCATTCATGCTCTATGAGCCTGACGAGTCTGTTCTGCAAGGCAATGGAGCCAATCATAATGGAAGTCAACAATAAGACATTGTGAACCTTCACACAGTTGAGCACACCCAGTTTTGCTTTGTCAAATGCAGATCACACCTCTTGAACTGGGTGGATTTCTTTGAGACCTTTACCTAGGCTACAGATGATTGAAATGAGCTCCACACAGCCTACCTATACCTCGCTAAAGGCCTTTGACACCATTCCCCAGTCAGGTATCATAGATGAACTCACCAATCTGGCCATATCCATACATCACAAGATGGATTGCAAACTGGCTCACAGATCCCACAAATTAAGAGTTGCTGGCTACATGTCAGACTCTACACCGGTAACAACTGGTGTCTCCCAGGGTTCAGTCCTGGGGTCCCTCCTGTTTGGTATAGCCTTCTAAAAAGTACATGCCAACACAGGAGGGTTGTGGTTGACTAGGTTTGCTGGGAACTGTAAAGTGTTTGCCATAATCGATTCCCCGGATGACACAAATATTCTCCAGAAGGGACTCAGACAGACGTGTGGTGTCAGAATTATGGCCTCAAGCTCAATGTGAAAAAATGCATAGTACTCCCCTTTGGTGAAAACAAAATGCCCACAAACTACCACATAGATGTTACCCCCTAAAACCTGACAAGGTAATAAGGGATCTGGGGACACAAGTAGATAGTCATCTTTCCTTTGATAACCATGTTGCCAAAGTGATTAGGAAATCCTATGTGGCCCACCTAATCAACAAAGGGTTTGCATCGGGATCAAAAGACGTAGTATTGGCCCTCTACTCAAGTCATCAGACCCATCATTGATGTACAATGCACCATTTTGGATGTACTCAACTAAGCATATCCAGCAGCTGTACAGACCACAGAGGTACCTCACCAAGAGTATTACTGGCCTCAAACAGTTGTGTTATGCAACACAACTGGTAAAACTAAATCTGTTCTCCGTTGTGTACCGCCTACTAAGAGGCACACTCTGCCTAACATACAGAGCCATGTCAAACACAACTGTTGAACATGCTCCATCTATGGATAACAAAATTGAGTCACACTACACACTCCAGGGATATGAACCTCATCACAATAATGAATACAACATGCTGGTGGGATACAGTACCATACGCTGGAAGATAAACACTTTATATCAAATAACAAAACACAGCAAAGTGCATTCATGAAGGGTTTATACCTGAAAGCTTTGCTGTGTTTTGTTATTTGATATAAAGTGTTTATCTTCCAGTGTCTGTGTATATTTTGACTGTTGCTTTTTATTCAAGTAATTGTTCGGGATACAGTACCATCCCAGACACTTGCCTTACTGTGGAACAGAGTCACAATGTACATCTGACAGAGCCCCTTACTGACACTCTTCAATAAGAACCCTTGATGAGTGGATGGGAAACAGACAATTCACGCCAGGCATCACATCAGCAGCCCCACTAGAAAGGGGCTTAGGGTACTAACTATTAGAACTAGGGCTTAGGAGACTACCCAATGGGGTGGTGAAAGCTGCACAACTTGCCTAGGCTAATATATGCCTTTGTGAAGATAGTCTACTACATACCTATGAACCTGTGTGACAGGTACATGTCTACAGATAGTAGATGTGTACTTCATTGTACAGTCATGTTGTACAGCAGGCCCATGGACCACATACACTGTAATGCTTACAGATACTGGTGGCTATGTACAGAAGGTGAGATGTGCACCTCATGCCTTTTATGCCATTGGGGTGTGTGCTGGGTGGGACAGTCCTGGATGGCTCCCTGTCATGGTCACCCTCTTACACACATCTCTGCCCATCCATCTTCGGCTTATTATATTGTGTGCCCCCTACATATATATAGGTACAAAGGTAGGTAATAGACTGTCTGCCTGAAGGCATCTATTAGTATGGCCAGAGTGTGCAGCTATTACCACACATGGGGTTAGAGTTCCCTAAGCCTCTGTGTAGTAGAGCTGATGAAGTGATCCATGGTGTGACAGATCAGTTTCACATACACTCATCAAGGCTCCTCTGGAAGAGTGTTCAGTGAGGGACTCAGCTTAATGCAGGTTGGAAGCCTGTTCCAGAGCAAGGGAAGTCTGAGTTAGCAATGTATCCCTCAAAAATGTTCTGTTTATTGTTGTGATGATGATATCCCTAGAGCATGTGGCACAGTGAGCTTGGGTTTACTTCAGATAGAGCATGTACATCAGTTCTGCATTGGACATGGACCTGTCTGTTGGGCAGAGATCGCCTGAGTAGACAGTATGCAACAGAGTACAGACAGAGTTAACTTCAGTCTTGTTGCATGGGGCAACTGTTTGAGGCCAGTAATCCTCTTGAGGTACTTCAGTGGTCTTTCCAGCTGCTGAAGGTGCCTAGTCAGATTCATCGCAAGTGTGCCGTGATACTCTCTGATGGGTCTGATGACTGATGAGTAGAGGGAACCTCTTTTGACCTACATGCAAAGACCTTGGCAATTTCTGGGAACACACAGCATGATTTTCTAACCACTTTGTGAATGTGTTTCTGGAAGTAGAGATGACTATCCACATGTGTCCATAGATCTCTTATTATTACCTCCATATTTAGGGTGTTGGCACCTATGTGGTATTTGTATGACTGTCACTCGAGGTCATAATTTTGACACCACATTTGTCTGACAGACACTTTTTAAGGATATGTCTGTTGTCCCAAATATCGATTAAGACAACCTTTTTGCAGTCATCCATAAACTTTGCTAACCATAGCCCTCATGTGTTTGACTATTTCTGAAAAGTATACACCAGACAGGAGGGGTCCCAGGACTGAGCCATGGGGGACAGCAGTTGTTACCAGCTTAAAGTCCAACAGGGAGACCACAATTCTTACCTTGTGGGATCTATCTGTGCCCCAGTTGGCAATCCATCAGATGAACTACGTGTTTATGCACAGGTTGTTGATTTTGTTGATACATGTGTGTGGGATGTTGGAAAAGGGCTTTTAAAGATCTATGTAGGCCGTGTGTAGCTCATTTCATTGATGTTATGACCTGGGTGACTGCCTTGAAAACTGTCTAGCAGGTTTAGGAACCATGATCTGCCCCTGACCAAACCAAAATGGGTAGGGATGGGTGTTTGTAGGCTCCCAATAGCTCTGTTTATGAGTTCCATAATGATGGACTCCATAGCCATGCAGATCAGGCTTATTAGGCTTATAAGCCAATAGCTCCCATGGTCTGTTGTGCACAAACACTTGTGGAGTGTGCCAAACGCTGCTGTAACCCATTCAACAGTTTCATATCCTGTACAGAGGGTGAAGTCTCAACAGACTGTTCAGGTGCAGGGTCTGTGTTTTGGAGTTCACATATGACACAGCCAGGGAAACCATGTCATCCCATAGACACCGTGTTTTTAGGTTTGGATAGAGCTGTTCTAACTATTGTATATGTGATTTCTGGGTTTTCACAATCTCCAGGTATGGTAATAGGCCCTTTTGTCAGTGAGGGGGTAAATATGCATGAACCTGTCTGACAAGATGGTGGCAATGTCAGTCATGTACATGTATTCATTTACACTTTGTACTGACTCAGAACATATATGAGTTTACATTGATATTTATGACATGGCAAAAGAAAGCTTCATGGTTCTCTATGGACACTCTGGCAATATTTTTGCCAGAACATGGCTTGGATAATGTTAGGAGTGCTTATTGTTTCTTGACGATACTGATCGGAGATTTATTGATGATCTTTGGATTTTCACTTTCTTTGAACAACGTAAGTACTTGTAGTACATAGTTTGATTATGACAGGGGTCCAATATATTATATGGGTCTGTTTTAATATCAGTGTGTGTGCAAGGCAGGACTGGTGAATAGTGACAAGTGTCTGGAGTAAGAACTGCAACTGCCAAATATGTGTGGCCCACTGCTATACTCAGACATGGCCGAAGTGTGTGAGCATGCCCAGTATGAACTTTCAGTATGTTGCTGACTGAAATTTGCTAAATATGTTTAAGTGTGTGTGAGCATGCCCACTATGGGCATATATACTATATGTGTGTGAAAAATCAAGTTGGTTTTTACTTCAGAGCTCACCTTTGTGTTGTACATCGACAGGAAGCATACTGTGCTGCAGGGCTTCCATGAGTCAACTTGCATTGACTTATCAACATCTCTACATACAGGGGGGGCAGCTATTTGTACATTTCTACCCGGGGGGAACACCTGATTGTTACTGTGGGTGTACATAGGATGAGGGGTACACCTGACACATACACATTTGCTAGGCCTGCACTGCTGTGTCAGGCACTCCATTTCAGTATGCACTGTTGCCTATCGTACTGGCTTGAGGCATACCACTGTACTACAGACCTTAGCTTCCAATTACATGCATATTAGTTTGCGACTTCATAGCCTACCCGACCCACATCACACTGCCTGGCCTGCTATCTGTCTGCATAGGCCTGGGGGGAGGTTACTCATATGCCTCTTCAGAGGGCATGATACAGCATTTGTTTGTGTTTGCATTTGTCTACAATTGTCCTGCTGGCTGTAACTGTTAGGTATGTGACTGCCCCAACTAGTATGTGCGAGTGACTTAAGTTGCGTCTGTGCCAGTGAAATGCTGTCATGGCTTAGTGGTTCAGTATTGTGACTACAGTGCACAGTATCCTGAGCTCGAGCCCTCTCACTGCTTTTTCTTTTCCTGCTGGGCAGACCTGACTGGTTAAGGAACAGTAAAGCAGGTGTGAGCATGTTTACCCGACTTTGCCCGATGTTGCACTGGTTAGCACGGTGCGCAGCTATGCGCAATTGTATTTAAATATGCTCAATACTGGTAAAATGTGCTTAGCAGTGCTTTATATTGCTTAAAATAGGGCACTCATGCCTCAGGTGGTGCTGCAGGGCTGCCTATGTCAGATGCACATAGTACACTCCCTATACATGTTTGAAAACGGGTAGTGTCAAGTTAGGCATCCCGTTTACTGTATGTGCGAGTTAGAGAAGGGTGTCATTTCCAGGGTTCCTACTGAGTCAGTGTATGTGCTATGAGTTACCTCTTTGCCACGGCCAGGGCATACTGGGCACGCCTCCTTCTGCCTACTGGGGCAGGCTCAGGTTGTTCCTCCTCAGAGTCACGCTGTGCCTGTGCAGGCCTTGGCAATGGTGGGGGGCTGTTTGGCCCTGCCCCATGCTGTTACTGCTGCAGCTGTTTCCGCAGGATCATGTTGTGTAGCATGGCACATACCACAACAATTTGGGTACATGTAGTTGGAGAGTACTGCAAGGCTCCACCAGATGTGTCCAGGCACCGGAAACGTGACTTGAGCATCCCAAACACACGTTCAATTATGTTTCTTGTTTGTGCGTGTGCCTCATTATGGAGTTCTTGTTCAGGTGCATGTGCATTTCTGATGGGTGTCATCATCCACTGCTCCAGTGCATATCCAGCATACCCCATTAGATGACCATCAGGGATGTCCCCATTGGCAAATCTCTGGTACAGCTGCGTCAGATGCCAGATGTGGGAATCGTGATAGCTTCCAGGGCAGCCAGCACACACATTCATTATGCCCTGGGCATCGCACACGACCTGGCAGTTGATAGAGGGGAAGACCTTGTGGTTGATGTAGACCCTACCCCTCTCACTGGGTGGTGATTTGATGCGTATGTGCGTGCAGTCTATTGCACCCACTACCTCAGGGTATTCTGCTATTTGGTGGAAAAGACACATATTGCTGGCCAATGCCTCACAGGAATTGGGGAAATATACGTGGTCATCGATATGTGCTGACATGGCATCCAGGAACTGGTGGAGTACCCTGGATGCTAATTCCTGTGAAAACCCCATCATATCACCAGTTGGTCTTTGGAAGGTACCTGTAGCTAGTATTCTTATGCCAACACATACCTTGGTATCCACTGGGATGGGTTCCCCTCTGTTGGTTGTGTGTGTGAGGCGTGGCCGGCACAGTTCAAGAATTTGCTGTAGGAGGTCTCTGTCCACCCTATAGCGCTCCACTATCTCTAGCTCATGTAGCCCCTGGTAGGTTACCCTGGGTCTGTACACCCTTCTCCATCTCCTCACTGTGGGTTGCTCAGCAGCATTCACATCATCACCACTCTCAGCACCTTGCACATGTTGGTTTATGATAGCAAGAGCAGCCCCTAACATTTTGTCTGACTTAAGCTTTATAAGCTTTCCCTCTTTGTATACTGCAGTGTTTCAGAGTTCTTGGGAAAAACAGGGGGGAATGCTGTTTGCAGAGTTTAAAATGCTGGGCTAGTCTGCTGCCTGTGTAATTGGCTGATTGTGATATATTTCACTTGGCAGCTCTGCTAGTTCTCCTTGGTTAACTTACTACTACTTCTTTTCCTTCCTTCTGTCTTTCTGTTTCCGCCCGGGGCTGGACCACGCAAACACGAGCACACATGAGCGCACACGCTGTGTGCATGTTTGCAAGAAATTTCCGATCTTTTAACAGTATGCACCTTTGGTTTCAGATTTTCAAATAGGAAAACTGTAGGCGCGCCTCTTGCAATCCTGAGCAACTCAGGGCAAACACAAGCCACTGTGCTCCAATTAGCTTACAGCTTTTCTGACACACCCCCTCATGTCGTCACCTATATTCTACTCTACTACTGACCTACTCCTACTCTTACACTCTTGGGACATGGCTCACATGGTGGGGAAAACTGGGATTCACTATCCTTATCCTCATTTGCATAGGGTTGCCTACTAACGCATGGTTACATCTCTCACACTGAGCTTCCCCCACTTAGCAACCACTACTCAGTGGCCATTTTGTCTTCAGCCTGCCAGTCACCTGCAAGGCAGAATAAGCTTTTTAGTGAAAATGCCTATTTTTGGCTATTTTTTAATTATTTTCTTGTTTTTTAAAGTGCTGCATGTTTGAGCGGTGCTGCACTATGCTTAAACATCGGAGATCGGGGGAAAAAAGTTATATTTTTATATTTTTAAACATTTATAAATGCCAATGGCCTTATATTTGGCCACTGGCATGCTTCCTCAACTGCATGCATCCTTTATTTGGAGCTGTCATAGCTCCGTTTAGCTATTTGCAGACCGGTACTCCGTTACCAACGGAGTACATTTCTGCAGAAAACACTAATCGTCCACAGAGAGGTTAGTGTTTCCTGGATTGCAAATTTATCTCATTTGCATAGCTTTCAGCAGCAAATTAGGTAATTTGCATACCATGACTATGTCCGTTGCAAGAGTAGCTTTAGCAGCTCTCGTGCAAGCCCCTGCCGGCTGTTCCTGGATTGCACTGCAGACGTGCCTGTTTGACGTCTTACACTACTCTACAACTCCGTGCAAGCTTTCGTAAATCCGGCCCTTCATCAAAACTGTCGTAGATCCCAACACAAATGCATTATATACCCAAGAACATCAATTAAACCACTTAGGTCCAGTTAAACAGTAAAACTTCCTTAGAAAAATGTCAAAATACATATGCATACACATGTATACATGTGTATGTGTGCATATAGGTCTATACATACATATATATATATATATATATATATATATATATATATATAATGTATGTATGCGTCTACTTCTGTTTGTTGAAAGCTCGTTCTTTCAAAAGACAGAACTATGACCCCATTTATGCTACTAGTTCACCGAATCGGAAATAAAAACAAAAAAGACACACTACAAAGGCAGTTTTGCAGTGGGCGAAGCCCCTCTGCACCCCCACTCCTATATATACCAACTCCGAGATCACACTACAGTGGGGAAACGGGTATATTTGCTTAACCACACTGTAGTGTGCTTCAGTGATGCAGCTTTTTTTGTTTTTATTTTCGGTTTGAACTGGTATTTGCGAAAGTACACTTTCAGTTAAGTGCACTTTCGTGTAAATGGGGTCATACTTCTCTCTTTAGAAAGAACGACCTTTCGACAAACAAAAGCAAACCCGTATATATATATATATATATATATATATATATATATATATATATATATATATATATATATATAATGCATGTGTTGCACATAAAATAAACATAAAAATAAGTACAAATTCATTTTGGTAGTTAAAAAAACTTTTTGATAGTTAAATATTTACTTTTTCAAAGATTAAACTAAACCAAGGCGCTTTAATTTAAATATTATGACCAAAATGTAAAATAATAATTAATAAAAACTATAAAAATACTAGTAACTATACATTATACTTTGGTCATAATATTTAAATAATTAAAACATTTTATGTATAGCTTATATTTTATATAAAGCATTGGGATTACCAATAGTTCTGATGAAGTCTTATTTGATGTGATGAAAACACTTAACTGATTGTTGCTTTTTCAATAGAATCAACAGTTATTTCATGTTCCTTGACAGTGAACTAATTATTTTTGTTATTTTTGGGTTGACCAAGTTTTGCTTTTTTGGTTTGAGTATTGTTGCTCAGCAGCAGTGGCTTGTTTTTGGATATTCTGTAATATTGTAATACGATTTTTAATACTGTAACGTAGATATCTCAATCTTAACTCCAAAACTAAGTAAATAGGAAACTTTTTTTTTTTTAAATATGTTAATGTCTGTAGCTCTTTTCCTAGGGCCTCTGCTGAACATGGGTAACCTACCCAGTCGGACTCTCCCAATCAACAACTGCAATAAATAAATTCCCCAAGGTACAATAACTGGGCTAGACTTCACAGGAACATGTGCATTTAATTGAAAATCTCGACACACATCCAATAACTATTTCAGATCATGTGCCAACAACAACCAAGATAAAAATGCAGACTGATGAAGTAAAAATGAGACAATGACACTCACCCCAACACACCTGCTAAACAGGGAGGAATTTAAGGAATGAATAGCTGAAATTATCCAAGAGTTACTACAGAAAAAAAGAAGTTTTGTACTCACCATAACATTCCATGTTTGTAGTCCATCACGCCCCATCATTCTTGCATATGGGTTTGGGGCCTATCCTCAGCTCTGACTCGGCCTATTACAAGTTCAAAGTCTCTTAGCTGGCTTGTGGCTAGGTAGGTAACCCATGGTGCACCAGTACAATCCTCAGATCTTATTTGCTGCTAAGCTATAGAAAGACAGAACTAAGGTTATCCAGAAAGAACAGCAATAATGAAAGGTCTCCACCCTATCAAGGTAATACTATCCTGTCTCCAGATCCTTCCAGGAAAGGGGTAAGTGGGTGGGTTCGTAAGAATGAAGGGCGAGATGGACTACAAACATGGAACGTTATGGTGAGTACATAACTTCTTTATGTTCTGTAGTCCTATCTCGCCTTCATTCTTACATATGGGACAGCATCCCTAGCACCGTACTCTTGGGTGGCTCACGGATAAATACTCCTGAGTACTGTGGAACCAAAGGAGGCTCTACCCCTAGAGGTAAGGTCCAATTTGTAATGACTAATAAAGGTATGAGGGGTAGCCCAGGTTGCTGCTGCAGAAATATTGGCAATAGGGACTCTGGCTTAGAAGGCAGCAGATGTAGACTGGGATCAAGTAGAATAAGCCTTAATCCGGAATGGTAGAGTTTTTCCATTGGAGGAAAAAATGAAGGAAATACAGCTCGAAATCCAATTCGATAGGGTCACTTTGGAGACTGGCAGACCAAATCTAGAATCAGTGAAGGATATGAACAATTGATCTGACTATCTGAGATCCTTAGTCCTGTGATGGCAAAACTGCAACTGCCTGTGAACATCCAATTGATTAAATTTGTATTTTGCTGCATTAGAATGGTTAGAAACACCAGTAACTACAGTTTGGTTAAGGTTAGTTTGAGCAAAATTTAGGGATAAAGGAAGGATCCATACGAAGAGAAACTCTGTCTGTGGAAAATGAGATAAGGAGGCTTTATAGATGGTGCTTGCAACTCTGATATTCATCTAGCTGATTTGATGGCTACTAGAAACAAAGTCTTCCAAGACAGAAATTTCAGCAGACACGAATGGGCAGGCTCAAAGGGCGGTGAAGTTAGCTTGGACAAGACAAAGTTCAGATCCCAGGAAGCTACCGGTTCCTGAAAGGGGGGTCTCAGCAAAGTAGCACCTTTAAGGAAGGTTTTACACAATCGGTGTGACATCAGATTAGACGCATACACACCCAAATGAAAATTAGATATCACTGCCAATTGGACCCTAATTGTGGCGGCAGCAGATCCCTGGTGGAAAAGTTTGGAAAAAATTCTAAAGCCATTGGAATGGATGCAGTGTAAGGATCTACATTCCTTTCTTCAGCCCTGATAGAAAACCTTCTCCATTTGCTAGAGTATAACCTCCTGGCGGAAGGTTTATGTGAAGATGTGAAAATGTGGGTCACAACAGGTGAAAAGTCATGAAGCCTGACTAGGGATGGAATTGGAGCAGCCATGCTGTCAAGTTGAGGGTGTGTAGGCTGGGGTGAAGGGAGCCTGACATGCATCAAGAGGTCTGGCACTGGGTCCAGACTCCATGGATCGTCTACTACTTGAGGCCTGAGAAAGGGGAACCAAATCTGACAAGTCCAGTAAGGAGTGATGAAAATCATTTTGCTTTTTAACAGCTTCGCTTTCTGAACCACCTTGGATATGACAGGAAAAGGAGGGAAAGCATAAAGGAGACCCAGTGGCCAGTCATGAACAAGTGCATCCCTCTGCGACTCCCCCGGTGGGGGGATAAGGGAAAAATAGCTGCTGCATTTGTAGTTTATTGGACTGGTGAAGAGATCACAGCAAGGCCATCCCCATTTGCGGAAGATCTGTTCCGCCATTTCTTGATGTAGAGACCACTCGTGAGGCATTACGATTGACTGGCTGAGTTTGTCGGCTATCACATTGGTTGTCCCTGGGATGTGCGTTGCCACCAGAAAGCACTGGGAAGATACCGCCCACTTCCAAACAAATAGCCTCTTGGCAAAGGTGGTAAGATCTGGTTCCACCTTGTTTGTTGAGATACCATACCACTGACATGTTGCCTGACTGGATTGTTATCATGTCTAGAGGGAAAGAGTCGTGAAGTGCTTGCAACACTGGAAGTACTGCCCTCATTTCTAGGATACTGATATGCAGATGAGCCTCGTGACCTTGCCATGTGCCTTGGACAGTCCTGCCTAGATAATGCCCCCAACTTCCCTATCTGGAAGGCATCCATGGTCACAGCAGCAATGGGTTGGCGAGAAAGGAATGGGGTGCCTGCTGTGAGTTGGTTGGGTTGAATCCACCAACTAAAATCCTTCTTGAAAGACTCTTATGAGGATGTGGTGAGATAGAGGCAGTTGCTGAAAAGACCACTGGGATGATAGAAGCCATTGAAGAATTCGCATGTGTAATCTGGTGAGAAGGACTAACATTATGGTGGATGCCATGGTCCCTAAGAGTTTCATCACCGTCTTTGCCTTGACTTTCTGTAGAGGAAGTAGAGAATTTGTCTGAGGTTCTGCGCTCTTTCTGCAGGAATATGAGCTAACATGGCAACTGTGTATTTCTGTGCCTATAAAAGTCACAAATTGAGAGGGCAATAAGGCAGGCATTTCCCAATTTATTGTAATCCCCAACCAGGAACAAAGCTGGATAGTAGAATCTCTGGTTTGTAGGAGTAGATGCCTGGTGGGGGCAGTCAGGAGCCAGTCGTCTAGGTATGGAAACACTTGGAATCCTAGACGTCTCAGGTGAGCTGTCACTACCGCCATACATTTGGTGAACACCCTGGGGGCTGTGGTGAGACCAAAGGGCAGAGCACGAAATTGGTAATGACTGGCTCCCAGCCAGAAGCGTAGATCATTTTTATATGGTAGTACGCATCTTGGAGGTCTAGGGAGCACATCCAATTGTCGTTCCCTAAGAGAGGGAGTATAGACTACAGTGTCACCATCCAGAACTTGGCCTTCTTTACGGATTCGTTTAGATTGCTGAGGTCCAATATGGGCCTCCAAGTCCCTTGTACTTTTGGCACTAAAAATAATCCGGAGTAAGTTCCAGATCCTATCTGGTCTGCGGGGACAGTTTGGATGACTCTGGATGTGGTGAGACCAAAGTGCAGAGCACGAAATTGGCAATGACTGGTTCCCAGCCAGAGGTGTAGATGATTTTTATATGGTAGTACACATCTTGGAGGTCTACGGAGCACATCCAATTGTCTTTCTCTAAGAGAGGGAGTACAGACTGCAGTGTCACCATCCAGAACTTGGCCTTCTTTAAGGATTCATTTAGCTTGCTGAGGTCCAATATGGGCCTCCAGTCCCCAGTACGTTTTGGCACTAAAAAGAATCTGGAGTAAGTTCTGGATCCTATCTGGTCTGTGGGGACAGCTTGGATGACTGTTTGCGAGCAACTTTCTCACTTCTACAGTTGCTTGATCTCTGTGATTGGGTGGAACATCTGGGATCTTTCTGGGAGCATGGAGTGCAAGAGAAAAGGGTAACCTCTGGTGGCTATTCTTTGCACCCATTTGTCTTGGGTGATGTTTAGCCAGGCTTCTGGATACAAAGATATGCGACCCCCGACTAACTGCAGATAAGGCACAGCCAGGCCCCATATCAGGAGCGCTGATAGGGACAGCCTCAAAATGAATCACAGCCTCCCTGGTTTTGCGGGCCGCCCCAGCCTCTAGGGTGACGTCTACCATTTGCCTCTCCTCCTCTGCCTCTGAAGGAGGAGTCACCCTGTGCATCTGGGAAAAATCTCTGGGACTTCTTGAACCACATCTTACCACCTTCTCTTACCCTTAGGATATGGTCTAGAGGGGATGGTAAAATGTACTCCCACAATAGAGAGCGTTTTCCCCACTTTCTTGCACCTGGTGAGTGTATCTTTTACCTTAGGTCCAAACAATGAAGAACTGTCAAAAGGGGGCATTGGTACAGGTAGACTTGAAAGGCTCCACAAAATTACATGAGCTCATCCAGGAGTGCCTCCCTAAGGGAAACTCCTGAACCCGCTGCCCTGCTCGCTCTGTCGGCTGCATAAGAAATCAGCCTCATGAAGGAGTTAACGATAGAATTTAAGGGAAAACTGAGCAGACGCCCTCTCAGGGACTCCCTCAGTAGATGCATCATGTAGAGTATCTCCCAACTCCTTAAGGAGATTTCTTTGAAGCCTTGTAAAATGTTTAAGATAGTTCAGTGATCTGAGTGTGAATGCCGCTGAAGAAAAGATACACTTCCTGTATCTGTCCATCATTCGAGACTCCTTATTCGGCGGATGGACAGGAAGTCTCCACTAGCTCCTTCTTAGTGGCCACCGCCATCACCCTGGTATCTACAGGCATGCCCCTTGGACAAAAATTCTCTCTATTTGGGGACAGACAGAAATTTATTGGGTCTTCTGGGAAAGTACAGTTTTGTACCTACCATAAATGTAGATGTTAGAGTGTCTTCACTGCTGCAGTCATTACACCTGGTTTATCCTGCCGTCAGGCGGTCCCGCAGTTGGCCAGAGTTCCAAAGTCTTGGTCCGGCGTCGGTTGCTGTTGCCTCCTCCCTGACGTCAGTGCGTCAGGGGTATATAAGAAGCAGCAGACACCATTTTCTTCAGTTTTTCTTGCCCCAGATGTCAGGTGCTCCCAAAAAGATAGGCAATACATATTGCTTGCAAAACATACAATAAGGTAAAAACAAAACCTGTAGCAACCAGCAAATACACCACATAGGTATAATAGTGTAGAAAGTTATAGGTAAGACCCAGCTAAGAAAGAGGGGATGGTGGGTGGGTAGCCAGGACTGCAGCAGTGAAGACACTCTAACATCTACATTTATGGTAGGTACAAAACTGTACTATGTTCATCGTGTTTCACTGCTGCAGTCATTACATTTGGGTTGAATCCCACAGCTGAGTCAGGGTGGCTGGTTCTATAGAGGATTTGGTGTGGCTATAAGG
The DNA here is from genome assembly GCF_019279795.1 of Protopterus annectens. NCBI lineage: Eukaryota > Metazoa > Chordata > Ceratodontiformes > Protopteridae > Protopterus > Protopterus annectens. Next base: position 1,242,894,440 of record NC_056735.1, on the reverse strand, counting down.
CCCTGCAGAACAGCAGTGGCAAAGCCAGCTCTGGATCTAGAGTAGAGAGGCAAGTGGTAATGCTTGGTAAAGGTGTGCACTGAACTCCAAGTTGCAGCTTCCAAAATGTCTTTGGTAGGTACTCCTCTAAGGTAGGCAGTAGAAGTAGCACTTGCCCTGGTGGAATGTGGCCTAATGTTTGATGGTACAGGTTTCCCATGCTATGTGTAGCAGAACCGGATACAGTGTCCTATCCACTTTGAAATGGTCTGCTTTGAAATAGCCTTTCCCTGTGATCCTGCAGCATAAGATACAAACAATTGTTCAGTTTTTCTGAAAGCTTTTGTTTTGTCCAAGTAGAAGCGCAATTGCCTGTGTATGTCCAAGGAATGTAGAAGTCTCTCCCCTTTATTCTGGGGATTTGGATAAAATGTTGGCAAGTGAATAGTTTGGGTAAGAGCCACACTGGATACCACCTTAGGCATAAAGGAAGGAAGGGTTTGTTCTTAAAGAAACCCTGTCTTGGTGGAAAATGATGAAAGGCTCCACTGCCATTAGTGCCTGCAATTCCGAGGTGGAGGTAGAAGTCTTATCCGGTTTAGATTTTTTTGAGGAGGTTCCGATACACTAGACGGCATCAGAGAATGCCTTTTGGCTGCCTTAACCTTCTCTTTCTTAGAAGAATGTGATTTTGAAGAGGAAGATGAACTGGCTAAGTCTTCCTCGATGGAAGGCTTGAGGAGACCTTTCAAAATTAACTTGCTCTTCCACTCCTGGAGAACTCTGGAGCTGAAGGAATGGTAGAATTAACAAGTTTCCTGCAAATGAATGGCTCGGAGACAATAAACACAATTACTATGGCCATCTGTAATTGACATCTTCTGGGAGCACTTTACACATTTTTTGAAACCAGAAGGTTTGTGGTCTTTAGACTCTTTAGACATAATAACTAGCTAAGCAGGAACATACAAGCACAATGAGGACTAGGTCCTCTAACTTAAACGGGCCTAGCCCTGGAAGAAAGAAATAAGCAGAGAACTAGGTCCTCTAACTTAAACGGACCTAGGTAGATAGGCTAAGTCGTAGAAAAACAAGGTCAGAAACGACAATGCGCACAAGCTAAATTTCTATCTAAATTTCTTACTGAATTAGAAAAGCATGCTCAAAGGGCGGACTAGCAGAGAAAAACTCTGTAATAATCAAGAAAAACACTGCACCAATATAATAACAAATATAAGCGCAAACGCGCAACGTTAATAGAAAAACTAGCACACAGGATACCAAAAAGAGAGAACAAGGGCCAATGGCCAACCAGTTCTCAACAACTAACTAATTTAAAAGTCAAAAACACTCCTAACACTACTAAACTCTATCTGGAACGAGATAGATCACTATAGGTAAATAGTAATGTAATAATAGAAAAAAGTTTTAAACTTAACCACGGCCAAGCAAGAAGCACATCTGAACGCGGCAAACGAGATCTGGGGATTGTACTGGTGCACTATGGGATACCTATCATTAGCCACGAGCCAACTAAGAGGCTATGGAGCTTGTAATAGGACTAGTCAAAACCAAGGATCGGCTCCGAACCCATATGTAAGAAAGAAGGCAAGACAGGACTACAGATCATCAGAAATTGCCACGGAAATTACAGCTACTGAGTGGGATACAATTAAAGTGGAGTCTAAAAACAGAAATAAAAGAAAAAGATGTATGTTTTAGTAGTAAAAGGAATTTAGAGGAGCTGACATAGGTTAAAGTACTGTAGAATAAGGGGAATCTCACAAAACAAGAACAGGTGCAACTGCAGTGTGTTAATGAGAAAATAAGGGAGTATTTGGATAATATGCACGAGTTAGAAAGATTGCTGGTAAGCAACTGCTTTTTGAAAACTCCAGAGCACAAAAACTTTAAGCACAATGACTTAGGCAACAGAAAGCAGAAAGAGTTGTTGCCAAACTTAGGGAGCCTATAGCAAGAAAAATAACCCGAGATAATGTAGAGGTATTTCATACATTTCAAAAATGTTAAGAAAATTAGTATAAAGCAGAGAAAGGTGGAAATCAAGAGCACACATGGAAATATTTATTAAAGACTTAAGTATGCCAAGCTTAGAAATAGATAAGGCTCAACAATTAACAGATAAGACAGGAGAAGATGAGATGGAACACATGGTTTTCAAGTTTCCTTTTAACACAAGTGTGGCTGATGACTTTAACTTGACTGTATGACTTCTTTTTAAACTGAAACCAAATGAAATGTTTTAACCAGGTTTAATCATTACTAATGTTTACGAGGGGATGGTTACAAGTTGTTTTTATCTATGATGTCATCAGTTAATAATTAGATGGTACTATACCTGACTATGTGGTAATACCATTTTGTCATTGGTTATTTACTATCTTTTATAACTGTAACTTACCTATTTAACACAGGCAATTTGTTGCATCTTTGTACTTTTCTGATGAAGTTCCATGACACTGAATAAAGGAATGAAAGTGCTCAAGATACTGGATCAATGCCATCTCTCATTTTGGGTGAAAAAACTTGTTTTGAATGTAATTTTATTTGTACTTTTTTGGTGCAGTTTTTGGTAATTATATATATATATATATATATATATATATATATATATATATATATATATATACACATACACACATTTTTATATATATATATATATATATATATATATATATATATATATATATATATATATATATACACACACACACACATATATAGAGGTTTACAATCACATGTTCGATCGTCTTTTAGACTTGGTAGAACTGGTAGGGCGATCACCACAATGCCGAAGCTGAAAAGAGCAAATGGCCGCTGTTGCCAGCTCCAACATTGTGGTGCAGATTGCACTACAGTGGGGATGGGGAATTGTACCCTTACCCTCACTGAAGTGCGATCTTGGAATATGTTTATATAAGTAAGGGGGTTGTGTGCAGGGGGGCTTGCCCCCCTGCAAAAACCTGTTGTACGTTGAGTAGGTTGGAGCAGTTCACTGTAGTCGACATTTTCGACATTCGATTGCACTGAAATGCTCGCTTCGACATTTACACTGTTCAGTGTTCAGATTTCCGAACATTTGGTTCAGACGTCTGTACATTCGAACAATGTTATGTCAAACATGTGATAGTAAACCATATATATATATATATATATATATATATATATATATATATATATATGTATGTATGTATGGATATACCAGAGTGCCTCTTGCTGTGAGGCGACAACACTAACCGCTGCACCACCGCGGCTTATTACAAAGAAAAATATCCAGACCCGGCTAAAATTTGCAAAACAATACATCAAGTCTCCCAAAAGAATGTGGGAAAATGTGTTATGGTCTGATGAGACTAAGGTTGAACATTTTGGCCACAATTCCAAAAGGTATGTTTGGTGGAAAAACAACACTTTGCATCACCAAAAGAATACCATCCCCATGGTGAAGCATGGTGTTGACAGTATCATGCTTTGGGGTTGCTTTTTTTTAGCTGGAACTGGGGCTTTAGTCAAGGTGGAGGGAATTATGAGCAGTTCCAAATACCAGTCATGTTTGGCCCAAAACCTTCAGGTGTCTGCTAGAAAGCTGAAGAGGAATTTCACCTTTCAAAACGACAATGACCTCAAGCATACATCCAAATCAACAAAAGAATGGTTTTACCAGAAGAAAATTAGTTTTGGAATGGCCCAAACCTAAATTCAACAGAAAATCTGTGGGGTGACCTAAAGAGGGCTGTGCACAAGAGGTACCCTCGCAATCTGACACATTTGGATTACTTTTGCAAGGAAGAGTGGGCAAATACTGCCAAGGCAAGATGTGCCATGCTGACAGACTCCTACCCAAGAAGACTGAATGCTGTAATTAAAATCAAAAGGTGCATCAACAAAGTATTAGTTTAAGGGTGTGCACACTTATACAACCAGCTTATTGTACGTTTATTTTTTATACTTTTCCCCTAACAGATTTGTTTTTCAACTGAACTGTACAGGTTATAGGTCACATTAAAGGTGAGAAAAGTTTTGAAATTATTTATTTTGTGGTCTCATTTTTCTATATCACAAAAACCTGGCATTTTAACAGGGTGTGTACACTTTTTATATCAACTGTAGGTGTACACTTATGTTAATATGTGAATTAGTGTGCTGTAGTATCCAATGGCAGAAAGTTATTTTTATTCTAATAATATTCTTATCAAGAGAGTTTTTAGTATGACTTTTTAAATTTAAAGTTGACTTAATTGATTGATAATTGTGGGTATTTAAAGCCACTGTTTTTTCATCACTCTGATGAAGCCTCAATGCTTGAAGGCAAAAGCGCTGAGTGAGTGTTTAATAAACCTTAAAACCTTGACCAAATCTTTTCTACACGTTTTATCACAGGACCAATATATAATAATTTATTTTATTTTTGTATGTGTAGCCAAAGGTCATGCTTAAATGGTTTGCAGGAAGTGTTTTCTTTCATGGTGAGGAGTTCTCGGATCTCTGGTTCTAACTTGGATAAACCGTAACTGAGGCAAATCAGTTTGGTTCTTGTTGATTGTAGGGATGCAGTGCTAGAAGGGGAGATTTAAACTGCTACTGCAAATTTCAAAAATATAGCCAACTGCCCCCCCCCCCCAACCAAAAAAAAAAAAAAAATGAAAAAGGATTCAAGGTGAATGAGTTTAAAAAGGAAAACCCGTAACAGTTTAATTCTTTGAGTAACAGGGAAGTAGTGGGCTTTAGTAACAACAGTGGGTGTTGTCTTGGGAGTCAGTATGATGAACCTGCAGATTTTGCTTGGAAGCTGAAGCTTCAAGAAAAAGTCCTTATTCAATTTGTGGAAGTAATCCCTTCGCCAAGTCCATTCCTTCTGTAAGGGAAAGAAAGCGATACATCTTTCTGGCCAAAAAAGGTTGAGAGTTAATTTTGGCTTTGGTAATTTCAGTGTGGTGTTGAAAGACAAGATGCTCATCTAAAAAGATCTATAGGTACCCGAAATGTTGCATTGTCTGGGGAGGGATTGCTGATTAGCATTTGACAGTACAAGGGAACATTCAACACCTTTTTTTCAGCATCAAATATCATGGATTTGGTTCTGAACAGTTTCAGAGAAATGATCCTTAATTGCTAGGTGCCACCAGAAGTCCTATACAGCCATTTGGGTGCTCTGTTATTCCTGTTCTTTTCACAAAGAATGTGCAAAAATACGTGTATTTTGCATGTGTTTCAGGATGGCTCATAACTGGTATGGTTTATGAAATCAGAACCAAAATAACTCTTCTAGGAAATATTTTCTGTTTCTTGACATATACACTATTTAAATACTGTACTGGCCATGTTTGTTTATCACCACCACATGCTTTCTGTTACACTTTTCAAGAAACCTCAAAAACCTCTTGTTCACACTCCGCTATGTTAAATTTGTTATCTTCGTAGGTGTACACTATGCTAAAGATCACTAGGGACCTTGTAAGCCTAGCCATGTGACCCTCAAATTTGATTTATATGAGGGTGACTGACATCTTTTAATCTAGTAGTTCTGAAATGGTTTTGTGGATGGGCAAAAGCTTCATCAAAACAGGGTCCAGGGATACCTTGTACACCAAGCAAAAATCACCGATCAGACATCTATATGATACTGAGTAAACAGGGCTTTTAGGCAATCACTATAGGACATTGTTTACTCCCTGTATTCTTTTTTGTAAGGAACCTTTCTGGACATTCCAGTTGCTGTATATGTCTGGTCAAGTACATAACAAAGGGGGCATTATACTCTATGATGTTCATAGGTTCATAGGTTCATACTAGGCTATCTGCCCTATGGCATTTATAAGCCTAGCCAGAATGTGTTTGGCTTTCGCCACCCATTTTAAATTTATTTTGCTATGCCCTTTTTTGAGGTTAGTATACTGTGCCTCTGTCCAACAGTGACACAGAAGTGATACCAGGGGTAAACCTACGATCTCCCATCCACTCATCAAGAATCCTCTTGAAGAGTCAATGAGGGACTCTGCCTAACCTGAACTGGGATTTTATTCCAGAGTGAAGGGAGCCTCTGGGTTATGAATCTGTCCCTCCAGCATGTCCTATTTATTTCAGTGCTGAGGTTCAAGTCTCTCTAGCGCATAGCTAGATGGGATTTGGATTTTCTGAGGTGCAGCATGTCCATTAATTCCAGATTGGACATGGCTTTATAAGTCAGGCATAGATCGCCTCTGAACAGGTGGTATGCCACTGAGTAGAGCTGGAGTTTCTTTAACCGGGCAGCATATGGCATCTGTTTGAGCCCTTTGATCCTCTTGGTGAGGTACTTTTGGGGTCTTTCTAGTTGCTGCAGGTGTCTGGTAAGGTACATCCCAAAAGGGGCATTGTACTCAATTATGGGCCTGATGAGGGATGAGTAAAGAGGCACGATGACCTCCCCTGATCTAGATGTGAATCCCTTCATGATTAAGTGGGCTATATAAAATGTTTTCATAACCACTTTGGCCACGTGGTTGTCAAATGAGAGATTGCTATCAACTTGGGTCCCCAGGTCCCTAATTACTTCTTCTGTACTTAATGGATTACCACCTATGTAGTAATTTGTGGGCACTTTGTTTGCCAAAGGGGATGACTATACACTTTTTGGCATTTAGCTTGAGGCCATGGCTCTAGCACCAGTTGTCTGTTTCTATGAGGCCCTTTTGGAGGATGCTTGTGTCGGCTGGAGAGTCGATTATGGCGCCCAGTTTGCAGTCATCTGCGAACTTGGTCAGCCACAGTCCTTCCGTGTTGGCCTGTACCTCCGAGAAATATATACCGAACAAGAGAGGTCCCAGGACTGAGCCTTGTGGGACACCACTTGTAACTGGTTTGGAGTCTGACATGGCTCCAGCAATTCTAACCATGTGGGTTCTGTCCTGGAGCCAGTTTGCAATCCATCTAGTGACATAGGGGTTTATATTTAAGCTGGTGAGCTTATCTATAATGCCCGAGTGGGGTATTGTATCAAAGGCTTTTGCGAGGTCCAGGTAGGCTGTGTGGACCACCTTCCCCTCGTCAATGGCCTTGGTGACTGTTTCAAAGAAATCAACCAGATTGAAGAGGCAGGATCTGCCCTTAAAGCCGAACTGGGTAGGATCCAGTGTCTGTAGGTCCCCAATATCTTTATTTATGAGGTCCATGATGATCCTTTCCATAGCTTTGCAGACCAAGCTAGTCAGGCTTATGGGGCGATAGTTTCCAGGATCCATTGAGGCACCACCTTTATGGAGAGGGACCACTGTTGCTGTACGCCACTCTTTGGGCACATATCCTGTAGTAAGGCTGAGATTGAACAGTAGTTTTATGTTTGCATTTAGCTCTTCTTGGAGTTCATGTAGGATGCAGCCCGGGAACACCGTCTGGTCCCATTGATGCTGTGTTTTTTGCTTTGGAGAGGGTGGCTCTTACCTGAGCATCTGAGATGTCAGGGGGGCAGCACTCTGCTGGGATAGATATTTGCCCTTTTGGTGGTGGGGGGGGGGGGAGAAGTTTGTGCTGAACCTGTCAGCTAGGGTGTTGGCAATGTCTGTGGGTTCAGTGTATTTTTTGTCATTTTGGACTAATTCTGAGCATATCTGGGAATTACCACCCAGGTTCCTAACATAACTAAAGAAAGCCTTGTGATTATCCTTAGTGTCCTGTACAATTTTTCTCTCGAAGCTGGCCTTAGACTATGAGTGCCCTTAGTTTTTTGCTAATACTGATCAGAGATGCCTTCCCTTTTTGGGATTTTGCTCTATCATGTAGTAGCTTCCTCCTTCTATTGTATAGTTTGTTTATGGCTGGGGTCCTCCAGACAGGACGCCTGCCTTTGGAGGATTGGGTCTTGGTTTTGTTTGGGATTGCATGATCCATCCATTCCTGAAGGTGTTCATAGAATGCGTTTATAAATGATTCTGCAGTCTGGGCCGTATTTTCCACAGGCCCGGGGGCTTTGAAGGATTCCACCTCGGTTTTGAGGAGTGTGAAATTTGCTTTAGAGAAGTTTTTCACTGTGGTTTTCTGGGCATGGGCTGGGGTCAGGATGTGACTATCTAGTGAGATTAGTTTATGGTCTGATCTTACCATTGAGGGATACACTTCTGGTCTGGAGCATAGAGTCCCCATGTTGGTGATGATCAGGTCCAGTATGTTTTCCCCTCTTGTGGGAGTGGTATCAAGTTGTTCCATAGCATTTGAGTTTATAAATTCTAGGAACCTTTGGGCTAGGGTGTTGGAGCTAGAGTAATGCTCCCAGTCTATGTTTGGGTAGTTGAAGTCGCCCAATATAATGATGTTTGGAGAGACCTTCATATTTTCCAGTGTTCTCAGAAAGGCCGAGTGGGGTTCCTGGGTTTGGGAGGGTAGTCTGTAGCAGGCTATAAACTGGAAGGCAGTTTTACCCACTGTTAGTTGCACATGGATAGTCTCTGATGCTTCGTGCTTTGCCACCAACCTGGAGGTGTGGGTATCTTTGATGAATATCGATACTCCCCCTCCTTTTGTGGTTCGGTCCAAGTTTTGGGGCAGAAAAGCATGGTATGAGGTATAACCTGGTAGTGCTGGGGTGCTCGGGAGCCCTGAACCAGGTTTCTGTTACTGCACAGATATCGATTTTCTCCATGCTAAGGAGAGTTTCGAGTGCATGCATCTTGAGGTTTAGACTTCTGGCGTTGAGTAGCATTACTCTTAGTTTCTTATCCCTTGTGATACCTATGGAGGTGGGTTTGTCTTTTGAGCCTTGCCTAAAAAAGGCACTATGGGGTAGCAAGAGCCTTTGCCAATATCCAAAAGCCCAGGAGTGACAGGTGCAAGCCATCCCTAGCGAAGCATCGTGGCTTGTCGAGCATATCATCCCAAGCTGACAGGCATTGGAGCCCCTTTGAATGACACCAGTACTTAAGCCAATTGTTGAAATTGATCATCTTGTCTTCATATTGGGGCATCATTCTTGGTGAGGGTAAGATGCTACTCAAGGTCAGGGTCATACCGGCCTGGGCTACATGCTCAGAGAGCTCCTTTATGTCTCTTTTCATCTAGTCCAGGGAGGTACGTCTCAGGTCATTCACATCAGCATGGACAATGACAGAGTCATATTTGTATTTGCCTTGGAGTGAGCTGAGTGCTTGTGTTATGTGGCGGATCCTAGCGCCCGACAGGCTGCTCACCGTGACCTCTCCTTGTTCAGCCTGGTGAGCGGGACGTCAGTGTGCCTGACGATAGAGTCACCTATTACAAGTGTATCAGGTGTGATGTTTAGTCTTAAGGGCTGTGACTGTTCGGCACACTGGCTTTGTGAGATGTGTTGCACGTGTTTTGTTTTGGGGTAGCGGTTGCTTGGGTGTCTGCTTTGGAGGTCTCTGCTGCTTAGGCAGATCTTTATTTAGAGCCTCCGAGTATGTTTTTGTGGGATTATGTGTTTGGTTTGCTGTCGTTTTAGGTCTATGTGAGACTGGAATTGTAGTGAGTGTCGTTTCCTTCTCCTCCTGACTGGTTATGCCAGTACTGAGTTGAGAGAGCTTAGCCTCCAGTTTGGCTATATGGTTGCATCTCTCACATGTGTTGGAATTTGTTGGGAGGAGGAGAGGGTTGTCTGCGTACATGAGGCAGTTGTAACATTGCCTCAAGATTCCCAGATTCACCAGCTGGACCGGAGAGGAGACGGACAACTAACCTTTGGACATGCTAGAATAATATTAGGAATTCCTTAATTGAAAACAAGGGCCAGTGGGGAGTGAGGGTGTAGTGCTTTTAATTTTTAGTGCTGACTTATATAATTGCTTTAGCGCGCAAGTGCCAGGTAACTTAAGTGCAATGTGTTACAGGTAACTTAAATGCAAAAACGACAAACAGTAACTTTCTTTCAAGTGAAACAAGGAAATAAGTACAGTAAGCAATGCAGATATCACTAGTGATCCACAGAAGCGCTGAGAAGCTGCGTATTAGGTGGAAATAGCGTTCCAGGGAAATAAGCAAGCAACAAGCATATAAACAAAGCTAGATTCAGCAGGCCTGGATCTAGTCTATGCTACAGCAAACAAGGTGTACCAATTTCAGTAAGATACAGTTCAAATATTCAGGCACTATAAACCTTTAACCAGAAATTCCCAGCTCAGAAGGGCAGAGTCCAGCCTCTTCTCTCACAAGAGTGCAGACCAAGAACCTTCTTAATGTAAAATAACTGGCCTGAAGCCCAAGTGCCTAAACCAGAACTAATACACTTCAAGAATAACAGACACTGGGCTCTCAATCAGCAGTTCCCAACTTAGGATGAAAGCTACCTGTCCTGCCACCACAGTGCATGCCACAAACCTTCCTAATGTAAAACAACTGGTCTGAAGCCCAAGTGCTTAATCCAAAAGACTTAGAATGATAGCTACACTTTAATCAAGTTACTACCACGCAGTAATAAATACAACTGAATGCTTTAGAGAATGCCTGGATTAGTGCTCAAGTTACACAAACAAAGCTAGATCCAGCAGGCCCGAATCCAGTCTATACCACAGCAAACAAGGCACACCAACTTCAGTAAGAAGCAGTTCAGATATGCATGCACTATAAGCCTTTAACCAGAAATTCCCAGCTCAGAAGGGCAGAGTCCAGCCTCTCCTCCCACAAGAGTGCAGACCATGAACCCTCTTAATGTAAAATAACTGGCCTGAAAGCCCAAGTGCTTAAACCAGAATTAATGCACTTTTAGAATGTGTCTGAAAAGGGCAAAGTAAAGTCGTACAATGACCACTCTGGACCTAGACTGCCATGCCCTTATTTATAAGTTGAGCAACACAGGATTTTCTTACTACCTTGGACACGTGTTGGTTGAAGGCTAGGTTACTATCTACATCAGTTCCTACATCCCTGACTACTGAATCAACTTTTAGGAATGTTTTATTGATGACACTTACCCAGTGTTGCTCGTCTGGACAGGATAAAACAGAAACAGTTGTGGGTTCATTTCAAGCAGCTTTATTATATATAAACATGTCAGGATCAAGGCCTAATGATTTAAACTTACACTTATAAACAGACTGACTACTGCACTCATACACGTTAACACACTGGCTGTTCTCTCAAAATGGCACTGCTGCTTGCACTTACTATTTATACGCATGTGCCTACACTTGGAAATATTTTTTTTAAAGTTACAACACACACTTGGTTTTACATCCTCCCTCTAATAAATAGTTCATACACAAAAATGACAGCATTCACTGACACGCAATTATGCAGAAATTATCCTTTGACATGCAATTATACAGTACTAATTCTTTGACATGCAATCACACAAAACTAAACATTGTATTTTACACTAGCTCTAGAATACAACCTGATTGTGTAACATAAAAATCAGAACTGGGTCTAGCAATGGGGACTGTCTAAGGAATGTTTAACTTTAGGAACATCTGAGAAAAGGTACTGAGACATGTTCCTCAATATGAACATTGTCTGGGTTGTTTTGAGATCTAGAGTCTGTATCACATGTATAATGCTGCGATATAATTTCAGATACCAGAAGATATCTGCGGCTTCTCCTGTATTCTATACCCTCAGATTCTACTAAGTAGGATCTCTGCTTGGCATATACACCTCTCACTTGATCAATTCGATCAAAGCCTTTCACCGTTTGCATCCTCACTCTCTCTCCTCCTTTCAACAGACAAATAATCTGCTCATTTTATCATAGCTGGACTTCTGAAAGGAATGTTTCTTAAACATTTGGGCTTTGATTGCACTGTTGTTTTTAGCATTAGGCACCAAAAAACTAGAACTGATAGGCAAGGCAATCTAGTGTGCCTAGACAGAAGTCTCTGAGCAGGCGAGCCAAGTAGGTTGTCACTGGGTATATTTCTGAGATTAAGTAAATTCAAGAAGTCAGTACCATCACGCTTTGACCTCTCTAGTAATTGCTTTGCACTATGTACAGAACGTTCAGCCAGGCTGTTTGACTGTGGATATTCCGGACTGCTAGTTAACATGGATAAAGTCCACTTTTGCAAATTTCTGAAATAACGGATTGGTAAACTGGGTACCGTTGTCAGAAATAACGGTGTGGATTACCATGGACTGAGAAATGACATTTCAGCTTAGTAATAACAGTACTGGATGTTAGGTTAGGTAGCAAATCGATCTCAAACCATTTCGAATAAGAGTCTACCAACACCAAGTAATATTGATTGGTCCACTCAAATGTGTCCATGGCTACTGTTGACCAAGGTAGTTCAGGAAATTGACTTAGCTAAAGCAGCTCTTTTTGCAAATGTGATTTAGTACTATTGCAAACTGAACAAGATGAAAGCACTATCAATGTCTTTTGACAGAGAATGCCAAAATAGTAGTCCTCTTGCCCTGCTTTTGGTAGCTTTGGAACCTGGGTGGCCAAGATGCAAAAATTACATGTTGTAAGGACATAGGAACAATAACTTTAAGACCTCTGAAAATACCACCTTCCATCAGCATCTCATCTATAAGGAAAATAAGGACGTACTTCTGGCAGTACACAACATTGCTCTGACAGCCATCAAAACACTGAAGTGGTTGCGTTTCTGCAAAATTGGATCAGTCTTCGTATAATCTCTCAGTACATCAAGACTCGTGGTAGAAAAATTACACACTTCCATGACATCAGTCAAAATTCTCTGCATCAAGCTATTCTGTAGTATTTCTGGGAGATCTGGATAAGTTATCACCCAGCTAAAGAAGTTTCCCCTTAAATAAACCATTTGAGGCTTTAACTCTGTAATCTGAGCATCATTCCTTGGAGTCTTGCTGGACCTGTAGGCATAGGCTTCTTTAAAATAGTAACTAGAGGTTGATGATCAGTCTCGATCTGGTTAGCTTAGCCATAAATATAATCATGGACTCTCAAACATGCGAACACAATTGCCAAAAGTTCCTTCTCAATTTGAACATACTGCATTTCAGTTTGGGTAAGAGTTCTAGATGCACAGGCAACTGGTTTGCCCTCTTGAAGAATAACTGCACCAAGACCAAACTTTGAAGCATCACAGGAAAGAATTACTGGTTTGTGGACATCATAGTATCTTAATGTAGGTGGACTGGCAATTTGCTCTTTGAGGTTATCAAATGCTCTCTGGTGCTGTTCCAACCATGACCAGACAACATTTTTGCTTGTCAACTCTCTCAAGGGTGATAACTCACTGAAGGCAGATATAAACTTGCCCAAATAGTGAACCATACCAAGGAAATACTGTAGGGCTTGGACATTGTCTGGAGCTGGCATTTCAAGAATAGCTGCTTGTTTGGAAGGGTCTGGTCGTAAACCTGTACTGGTAAATAAATGACCTAAGTAAGTAACTTCTTAGAGCCTGAATTTACATTTCAGAGGACTGAGCTTCACGTTCACTTCATGCACTCTGTACAGAAATTTCCTGAGGTTCCTGTCATGCTCTGCTTCTCCACTGCACGTTGAAAGACCCCCCACTGGTAGAAGCCATTTGAAAAGGCATTCTGAGAAATCTGTATCTACCAAATGGAGTACTGAATGTACTACTGAAGATTTGCGATCAGGCATCACTTGCCAAAATGATTCCTTTGCATCCAAGACAGAAAAAAAGAGAGGCACTTGGCATAAGGGTAGCAACCTCCTCGACTGTATGCAGAGGAGGATGATGTGTCTCTAATGCCCTGTTTAAGTCTCTTGGGTCAATGCATATTCTAATTTCATCTGAGCTTTTCTTATGAGCAACTACCATGGAAGACACCCACTCAGTTGGCTCTGTGACTGGACAAATCACACTTTGTTGCTCCATTTTATCTAGCTGGACCTTGACTTTGTCCTGCATAGCTATTGGAACTCTCCTTGCCGATTTGACCACTGGACTGACCTTTTGGTCTACTTTCATGGAGTACACAACTGGAAGTTTGCCTAGCTTGTCGTTTGAAACATCAGCATATTCTGAGATAATAGCATCAGTGAAGCTGGAACTAGGACATGTGCTTACATGATGGACTTCTTTGGTAAAAGAAAGTAGTTTCATTCTTACATTGTCTCTGAAACCTAATGATGACTGCACAGGTCTTCTGACTACATAGAACTGCAGTTGTAACTGCTCCCAGCCGAATAGCATAAAAACACTACTGAGCCTTTGGCTTGAATCTCTTCATCTACATAAGCAACAATCTTTGCACAATTAGCTAAATTAAGTTGTTGACCAGCTCATACTCTAGCAAATGTTTCTGTTGACATAACATTACACTTTGAATCAGTGTCTACTTTGAGGACAGTGGGTTTACCATTGATCAGGACGGTACAAAACACTTTGTTCTTTGCCATCAAATCTACTGCATTAATGATTTCACCAACCACTGATACACAATCTACGTAGAAAGTAGGGTTGCAGCATTCTATATCATCAACTTGCTTTTTTGAGTGGCCTTTCAACTGAATGAAGCTTGCTTGATTTACAAAACTTTACAAAGTGGTTCAATTTTTTACACTTGTGGCATTGCTGACTGTAGAATAGCAAGTGTGTTGCATCTTTAGGAAGCATTTTCAAAATCTGTGTGTGCATACAAATACCAAGCACGTTAGCTTCAGTACCATTTTGAAGCTACTGCCAGAATGTTAACATCCATGTCTATGACAGCTAATCTGTTTATAAGTTAAAAGTTACAAAACCTTATTTATGATGTGTTTGCATGCAATAAAGCTGCATGAATAAGAACTCACTATGCTTGCTTGTTTTATCCTGACCTGGCGAGCGACATGGTGTCAGAACCGTGACTGCAAAAACTATTGTTTAGAGCCACAAGGTGCAGAGGTAATGGCAAAAGCAAACTAAAAGAACCGAGAGTGAAAAAGGGCCACAGACAAGTTAAAGGTAGAGAGACCACACACAAATTATTTACTTATCGAAAGAGGTTAAACAGAGCATTACAAGGGCACAAAACATATTGTTAAGCAAACAAATGGCACATAAAAGTTTATTATGCAAACGAGAAAGAAAAGAGCTCCTTTATCAGATGAAAGGTTTGAAACAGTCATTTGATAAAATGAGCATTAGAAAAATACATAAAAAGTGTTAAGCATTGCCTCAGAATTGTAAAACAAGCATGTTTAAAGCAAAATGAGCATGTTTAGAGTTAAAAAGAGCACAAGAAAATACAGTAGGCATGAAAAGAGATTAAATGAGCAAAACAAATATAACATAAGGGCATAAAAGGCACATTAAGAGATTCAATGAGCAAAAGGACTAATAGAAAGGGCAGAAAAGGGCACATTGAGTATAAATAAAGAAAAGGTGACTGCATGTGTTTTGGGCGAATTACTGTGTTTGATACAAATTGCTACGTTGCATTCATTGAAGCCTTGAATAGCATAACTAGAGCTGTTTGCAGTATCTCAAAGTGTGTAAAAGTGCTTACAGTGTGTGCTTATCGCTGTGCATCAATTGCTAAGAGTTTGTTGTGTGCAAGATGCAACTATTTCATGAAGTGTAGTCAAGTGAAGACATTTCGAAAAGTTTTTTGTGCCTGGGTGTGTCTGTTCACAGAATGCCTCCATTAGAGAGCTTCTCTCACACTATACAGAGTTGTTTGTCAAAGTGCAGCCATTTTGGAGAGATTTGGTGTGCTGTATACTGTTTATTCACAAAGTGCAGTTATTTTCAGGTGCTTCTCCCTCTGAGCTTCTTTTGCCCAATACATTCGGAAATTGCCATTACTTTGAACAGTTTATTAGCAAAAATTGCCCTTACTTCGGAAAGTTTATTCGCAAAATGCCATTACTTCGGAAAGTTTATTTGCAAAATGCCATTACTTCGGAAAGTTTATTTGCAAAAGTGCCATTACTTCGAAACAGTTCATTCTCAAATTGACACTACTTTGAGATAGCTTATTCGCAAATCACAATGACTTTTAAACAGTTCATTCGTAAAGTGCCACTGCTTTGAGAGTGTATTCGCAAAGTACAGTTACTTCAAAATGTTTCTTGCACTCAGCTTCTACTGCTCAGTTTATTCACAATGTGCAGTTCGAAATGTTTCTTAAAATGATAAATGACTTTAGCATTTTGCCTTTACAAGATAAAAGGCTTGTATAGTAAAATAAATAAATAATTTCAAAGTAAGTGGCTTGACAGTAAAGAGATTGCAAAGTGTTGCAGTGCCCAGGAAATTTATTTAGTGAAATTCAGTTCTAACATAACGAGCCTCTGTGTAAGTACTGGCATAAATTTCAAGCACATGTATATGTGTATGTACAACTGTGTGTGTTCGCGCATATTTGCAAGAGTTTGCACTGAGATATATCAATATGGCAGATGGATTTCCCAAGCCACAACCACTTGTGTTTGATCAGAACATTGCAGAGAACTGGATAATATTTCAGCATGAATACAATATAGTTATACAAGCAGGTTACTCTAATAAAGATGCACATACCAAGGCATTCATTTTGCTGAAACTAGCATGGTCAGAAGCCATTGAGAGGGAGCGTTCATTTGTCTATGCACCAGCAGTGTATGAAGGTGAAGTAGAAACTTGTCACGTTATTGTGTAGGCTGAATCAAGGGAAGACACAGTATTTAAAGTGCAAATTTAGAGAGATGTACAACCCTCAGACTAATGTTACACTAGCGAGGCATTTGTCGTACACAAGAGATCCAAAGCAAGGGGGAACTTTCACAGCTTACATTACTGATCTGAGAAACAAAGCTAAAACATGTAGGTTTGGTGAATTAAAGGATGAGCTGATACAGTACAGACTCATGTGCGGTATTAATAATGCTCCTGCGAGAAAGACTGCTTTGTGACAGTGATTTAACACTGAGTAAAGCCATTGTGATTTGTCAGATTCATGACGTTACAGAAAAGCATACAAATATGCTTGCTAGTGATAAGAGCATGGTTACAGTAGGCCCCAGAGCTCATGTAGACAGCATGCAGCATGTGACAGGCAAAGCCAGGCCTAACCATGTGGCAGCAGCAGCCCCTGCGGGACTTCTAGCTAAAACCGTAGTCTTCTAGTACATTCCAAGAACAATTCAGTTAAAGGAGCATGCTCAGTGCAAAACCACGGGTACCTAATGCAAAACAAACGTTGCTCAGTACAGCATAAGAGTGAGTCAGCAAAACCCAAATCAAGTTTTATTGTTAATTGTGGCACTAACCATGAATCCAGAAGAGAAAAGTGCATTGCATTTGGTCAGCAATGTCATAAGTTTAAGAAATGGGACCATTTTCAAAGATTTTGTGAATCAAGTAAGCTTCACACAGTTGCAAAGAAGGGTCACTCCAAAAACTAAGTTAATCAAATAGACCTGCAACAGTCTGCTTTCTACATAGATGGTGTAATCAGTAATTGATGAAAACACTGATGCAGTAGATTTATTGAGAAGAAATGAAGTACTTTATACTGTCCGGATCAATGGTAAAACCACCAAGCTTAAAGAAGACACTGGCTCAAAGTGTAATGTCATGTCTGCAGATACTTTTGCAAAGGTCAGAGCTGGTGAACAACTAAATGTGACTAGTTGTGCGAAACTTATAGATTATGGAGGTAAAGAGATTCAAACAGAAGGCTTACTAGTGCTTTTATGTTATGTGGCTAAGAGCTGTTACAGTCTATTGCTCTACGTGGTTCGAAGACCTGTGCAGTCATTACTGGGTCTCAGAGACAGTTTGAAAATGAATCTGCTTTCTTTTATCAAAGTTGTTCATCAAATAAGCACATTTCCTAGTTCCAGCTTCACCAAAGCTATTTTTTTCACAGTATGCTGATGTTTTTGATGACAGATTAGGAAAACTTCCAGTTGTGTATTCCATTAAATTAGACCCAGAAATCAGTCCGGTGATCAGACCAGCAAGAAGAATTCTGATAGCTACGCAACATAAGGTCAAAGCTCAGCTGGACAAAATGGTGCAACAGTTACAGAACCTACCGAATGGGTATTGTCCATGGTAGCAGCTCATAAAAAAGGCTCAGATGAAATGAGAATATGTACTGACTCAAGAGATTTGAATAAAGCATTGAAGAAAATGCATCATCCCATGTGTACAGTCCAAGAGGTCACAGCCCTGATACAGAATGCCACCGTTTTTTTGGCTTAGATGCAGAGAGTTAATTGTAGCAAGTGGTGCTTGATCACAAATCTTCATTACTGACTACACTCAGTACCCCAATTTGAAAGATACAGACTCCTCAGGATGCCATTTGGAATAAATTCTGTAAGTGAAGTCTTCCAGCGTGCAATGGAGCAAATTTTTTCAGGCTATCCATAGGTCGGAGACCATGGTTACATACAGCATGACAGAAATCTTTAGAGAGGTCTAGACAAGAGCATGTGAAGTGAACTTGAAGCTCAAATCCTCAACTGCAAATTCAGCTAACCAGAAGTTACATACATAGATCATTTTTTTACAAGTATGGGCTTGAGACCAGACCCGCTCAAGCAAGCAGCCATTCTTGAAATGCCAGCACCAGATAATATGCAGGCATGGTCAATTACTTAGGCATGTTATACCAGATTTCAGTGAGTTGACAGCACCTTTGAGAGAGCTCACACTTAAAAATATTACTTGGATATGGCTAAACCAGCACAAGAGAGCATCTGAAGTTCTACAGCAGAAGATTGCTACCACCTCAACATTAAGATACTATGATGTCAATAAAAAGTTACTCTTTCCTGCGATGTTTCAAAATTTGGTTTAGGTGCAGTTATTCTTCAAGAAGGCAAGCCAGTAGCCTATACATCAAATGCAAAATAAATAAAATAAACTTACCCACACTGAGATGCAGTATGCTCAAACTGAGAAAGAACTTTTGGGAATAGAGTTTGCATGTTTCATGATTATATCTATGGTCGAGAAATCCAGACTGAAACCAATCAACCTTTGTTCACTATTTTAAAGAAGCCTATGCAGTCAGCTCCAGCGATATTACAAGGAATGATGCTCAAACTGCTTAAGTACAACTTCACAATGGTCTGTACAAAAGGCAAATTTCTTTATCTGGCTGATCCCTTATCCAGAGCGCCTAGACATACAGCAGAACGGCTTCATGCACAGAATTCTGACTTCAATGTCATGGAAGTCAGTAACCTTTCTACCACAAGACATGATGAGCTAAGAGATCATACTATGACTGATCCAGTTGTGCAGAAGCTCCATCACTATATCAGTGCTGGATGGCCATCAAAGCAATCGAGTGTGCCACCAGAAGTGCAATCTTACTTTCCTTACAGACAAGTTGTTGATGGATGATGGCAATATTTTCAAAGGTCCTAAAACTGTTGTTCCTGCTTCCTTACAACAAGGATATATCCATATTTTGCATTGTGGTCACCCGGGTTCCGAATATATTGAGAAGAGCATGAGGGCTAGTATTTTGGATTTCTCTAGTGAAAGACATTGATACCTTCTTCCTGTTCAGTATCTAATAGTAGTAAAGCACATTTGCAAAGAAAGCCACCAGCCAAGTCAAATTCCTGATCTACTTTGGTCAATTGTAGCTACTAACACATTCAAGTGGAACAATCAACATTACTTAGTACTGATAGATTCTTATTCAAATTGGTTTGAGATAGACTTACTACCTAATCTAACTTCTACTACAGTCGCTACTAAGTTGAAGCACCATTTCTCAGAGCATGGCAGTCCACATAAATTAATCTCTGACTATGGTATGCAATTCACCAGTCAATTGTTTCAGAAATTTGTCAGAGAATGTGACTTCATACATGTTACCACCAGTAGGCCAGAGTATCGCAATCAAATGGACTTGCTGAATGTGCAGTGCAGACTGCAAAGCAACTACTTGAAGTCAAAGCGTGATAATATTGATGTTGTCTCTGCTTACCCTTGGAGCTTTTCTCCCCAGGCCTCCACTGAAAATGAACATGCATCCAGTCGGACTATCCCGGTCAACAAATGTAAAATAAAATAAATAAATAAATGTTTTTTTGAACGTACTCAATCTCAGAAAAACACCCCATGACAATATACTTGGCTCACCTGCTCGCAGACTTCTATCTAGGCAAACCAGAACACTGCCCATCAGTTCTAATTTATTGAGGCATAAAGCTAGGAACAACCAAGCAATTAAAGCCTAATTATCTAGAAAGCGTGCTTTCTAAAAGTCCAGCAATGACAAGTCGAGCAGATTTCTTTGTCCACTGAAAAAAGGAGACACAGTGAGTATATAAACAGCGAAAGGTTTTGACCGGATTGGTCAAGTAACAAGTATTTGAGCAGAGCCAAGATCCTATTTTGTTAAATCTGAGGGTGTGGAGTACAGGAGAAATCGCTGACATCTTCCTGCAGCAGAACTGACATTGCAGCATCGTACCTGTGATAAAGACCAACTCTCACAGCAATCTAAGGTTGCCACCTGTCCCGTTATCAGCGGGGCACTCACGGGTTGAGCTGCCTCATCCCGTTGCCCGCTGTGCAAAGTAGTGGGACTTGAAAAGTCCCGCATTTCAATCACACTGAACTGCTGCGGAGAAGCAGCAATTACTTCCGGCTTTTCCACAGCAATTCAGTGACATCACCAACCCGGACCTGCAGGCAAATCTGCTGCCTGTTAGGTCTGGGTGCTTTAATTCATGCAGCAATTGTCTGCAATTTATGAAAGGGGTGGGGACTGGGGCAGGAAGAGCCCTGCAAAAATCGTGGCTGTAGGAGTGCTTTGTTTTAAGCACTTCTACAACCGCTAAAAAATTACTGAGATTTGTTCTTGTTTTTTTTTTCTAATCAGCCAGCAATCCATCCGTTCATCCAGCCAGCCAGCCATCCCATTCTTCCAGCCAGCCAGCCCGCCATTCTTCCAGCCAGCCAGCCATCCATTCAACCAGCCAGCCATCCATTCAACCAGCCAGCCATCCATTCATCCAGCCAGCCAGCCATCCATTCATCCAGCCAGCCAGCCATCCATTCATCCAGCCAGCCAGCCATCCATTCATCCAGCCAGCCAGCCAGCCAGCCATCCAGCCAGCCAGCCATCCAGCCAGCCAGCCAGCCATCCAGCCAGCCAGCCAGCCAGCCAGCCAGCCATCCATTCATCCAGCCAGCCATCCATTCATCCAGCCAGCCATCCATTCATCCAGCCAGCCATCCATTCAGCCAGCCAGCCAGCCATCCATTCAGCCAGCCAGCCAGCCAGCCAGCCATCCATTCAGCCAGCCACCCATCCATTCAGCCAGCCAGCCAGCCAGCCATTCATCCAGCCAGCCATTCATTCATCCAGCCAGCCATTCAATTCATTCATTCATCCAGCCATTCATTCATTAATTCATCCAGCCATTCATTCATTCATTCAGCCATTCATTCATTCATTCATTCAGCCATTCATTCATTCATTCAGCCATTCATTCATTCATCCAGCCATTCATTCATTCAGCCATTCATTCATTCAGCCATTCATTCATTCAGCCATTCATTCATTCATTCAGCCATTCATTCATTCAGCCATTCATTCATTCATTCATTCATTCATTCATTCAGCCATTCATTCATCCAGCCAGCTATCCATCCATCCATTCATGCAGCCAGACATCCATTCATTCAGCCATACATCCAAGCCATCCATCCAGCTGCTACTCCCACCAACCACCTAGCTACTCCAGCAGCCAGCCAGTCAGCTAGCCACTCTAGCAGCCAGCTAACTAGCCACTCCAGCAGCCATCCGTCGTACAGTCTTGTACCCATAACAGCATTTCCTTCACCGCTCATGTGGTGACATCATGGTAGAGGGTGTGGCCAGTGACATATTGGCCACACTCCCATGTCCCACTTTGGCCCACTTAAAAGGTGGCAACTCAAGCAGCAATCCAGATGATATTCCTGTTCCAGAACATGTCTTGATTCCTGATACTGTTCTGGCAGATGATTCCAGTATTACTAAGATTGAACAGTCAGTAGAGACTATCCCAGTTGCTAAACCAGATCCCAAATTTTATGTCACGATATGGTCGCATTTCAAAGCCTAGTGTGAAATACAAAGCAACTTGGATGTAGCTGTATACATGTATCTAGCTTTGTATTTGCATGATGAAAATAATTTCTATGCAAATTGCATATTCATTAAGTTCAATGACAATGTGCAATGCATTTTCTCAAAGACAGAGGATGTATAATAGCAGGTGTGATGTACCTTTAAGAAGCATTTCCAAGATCTGTGTGCATATAAATACCGAGCACGTTAGCTTCAGTGCCATTTTGAAGGTGCAGCCAGAAAGTTAACATCCATGTGTATGATAGCTAATCTGTTTTATAATTTACTTAACCTCATTTATGATGTGCTTGCATACAATGAAGCTGCTTGAACAAGAACCCACAATGCTCGCTTTTTTATTCTGACCTGGCAAGTGACACTGACTAAATACTAAGCACTTCTCTCTTTTAGTCTCGTGACTGGCACCACAATTAAGACAGTTAACAATAAAACTTGACTTGGGTTTTGCTGACTCACCCTTATACTGCACTGAACATGTCTGTTTTGCTGAGCTAGTCTTAGAACTTGCTGGAAAGTTACGGGTTCTACCTGGAAAACCTGCAGGGGCTGCAGCTGCCATGTGCTCAGGCCTGTTTCTGCTAGCCACATGCTGTACGCTGTCTATGCTTGTTCTAGAGGCTGTTGAAACCATGCTCTTATCACTTGCAAGCATACTTGTGTGCCTTTCTGTGAGCGCATGTATTTGACAAATCTTTATAACTTTGCTCAGTGTTAAATCACTGTCACAAAAAATCTTTCTCACTGCAGCATTAATAACACTACACACAATCCTTTATCAACTTGTCTTTCAAATCACCAAATCTGCAGGTTTTAGGTTTATTTCTCAAGTCAGTGATATAAGCTACATTTTCCAGCATAGTTCCGTCTTGTTGAAGGTCTGGGTGCTTCAAGAATAATGTCTTTAACTCTTTGGGAAAGTTCTGGGTTAGCTGTTGCTATGTGATGTTCCATGCAGTCAGTTGCAATGTTTTTAGGTTTGGATGTATGATGCTGTAGTTGTTCTGAGTTAGCATCAAAGGCATCAGGGGTATTGG
Source organism: Protopterus annectens (assembly GCF_019279795.1). NCBI lineage: Eukaryota > Metazoa > Chordata > Ceratodontiformes > Protopteridae > Protopterus > Protopterus annectens. Next base: position 1,242,871,443 of record NC_056735.1, on the reverse strand, counting down.
CCACATATTGTTCTGAGACATGCTCCTCAGCAGTGGGTACCAGTGTTGTCTTGGCCAGTTTGGAGCTATCAGGATTATCCTTGGACGTTCTTCCTTGATTTTTAGTAATACTTTGTGTATCAAGGGAAGAGGTGGGAATGCATATGCTGTCAGGCCTTTCCAGCTGAAGGAGGAGAGCGAATCCACTTTCCATGCCAGTGGGTGTAATGTCCTTGTGCAGAATTTTTTGAGCTGGTGATTGAGAGGTGATGCAAATAGATCTATCTGAGGCATTCCCCATTTCTTTGAGATGGTCTTGAAAATGTCCGGGTGCAGTTTCCATTCATGGGCATCGATGTGGTTCTGCTTAATATGTCTGCTAGAATATTTTCTTTTCGGTTACAAAAATTGCCTGTAACTGGATGTTGTAGCTGAGTGCCAGGTTCCACAGCTCCAAAGTCATTCTGCATAGGGGTATGAATGAGTGCCTCCCTGCTTGTTGATGTACCACATGACTGTGGTGTTGTCTGTCCTTATCATCAACTGGCCCTCTTTGAGAAATGGCCTGAACCTTTGGATTGCCAGTTTTACTGCCAGCATTTCTTTTAGGTTGATGTGCAGGTGAAGTTGATCCTGTGTCCACAATCCTTGCACGCATTTGTCCAGCATGTGGGCCCCCCATCATAGGTCTGAAGCGTCTGTTGTGATGGTCTGGCTTGCTTGACATCTGCGAAAGGGTAGGCCTGGGTTTGTCTGGCATGCCTGAGCCCACCATAGGAACTCCTGTTTTAAGCATGGAATTAGTGGGATTTCTGTTTCTAGGCTGTGACTGTGTTGGGACCATAAATTCTTTAGGTACCACTGTAGTTTTCTCATATGTAGTCTTGCAAGTGGGACCAGGATTATGCATGATGCCATGAAGCCCAAGGCCTGCAGTACTTTTCTTGCTGTTAACTTGTTCAGCTTTGTTAGTGCCAAGAAGTAAAGAGGAGTTCTTTTTGTTTTCTGCAGTTAGGAATGCCATTTGTTTTACTGTGTCCAATTCAGCAAGAATGTCCTTGTTTGGGATGGTATCAGCCTTGACTTTTGTAGATTGACTGTGTATCCCAGTGCTTGTAGCAAGTAAATGACCCTTTGTAAATCTGTTGTCAGCTTGCTTTTGTTGTCCCCTTGTAGCAGGCAGTCGTCCAGGTATGGGTAAATTTGTATTCCCTGTAGTCTGCAATGGGCAATTACTGATGCCAGGCATTTTGTGAATACTCTGGGCACAGTAGATAAGCCAAAGGGCAATGCTGAGAATTGATAGTGCTCTGATCCTGCAAGAAATCTGAGGTATCTTCAGCAGATTGGTCGTATGGGGACGTGCAGGTATGCCTCCTTGAGATCTAGAGTTACCAGCCAACACTCCTTGCCCAGCATGGGAAGAAGTTGCTGTAGGGTCAGCATTTTGAATTTTGGGACAATGATGTATGTATTTAAGGCGGACAGGTCGAGAATTGGTCTCCAACTGTTTTCCTTTCTTGGAACTAGGAATAGTCTTGAGTAGAACCCCTTTCCTTGCTCTGCAGGTGGCACTTTTTCCACAGCTCTCATGTTTGCTAACTGCATTATCTGTTGTAGAGCCTCCGTTTTTTGATTTGGAGGTAGATTTGGCATTCCTCTTTTGATTGGTAAAGTGTGGAAGTGGAACCGGTATCCTTGATCTATGGTTTGTAAAATCCACTTGTCTTTGTTATATAGTGCCAGTTTTTTTGAAAATAAGGTTAACTTTCCGCCTAGAGGAGCTGCTATTTGTTCCCTGGTAGTGATTTAGGATTAAGTCACTGTGGTTGTGTTGATGTAGTGGCAGTGGTTGTGTCTGTGCCTCTGTTGTTACCTTGCCACTGTCGTCCTCTGTAGGCACCCCTCTGGATTGGTTTCTGCCTCTGGAACGTCTGTTTCTGCCCTTTGAGATCTTGTGGAGTCAGGAAAGGACCAATTTTTGGCAGGCCAGTTCCTGCTAAACCTTGGGGGTTGAACCTGCAAGAAATCTTTAACCGTTTGAACAGATTTTGCCTTTTCTTCCATTTTCTTCATAACCTGCTGGGCAGGTGTACCAAACAAACTTGTCTTATCCATAGGAGCATCTAGTAACTTTGCTTTAACATGATCCGGTAAAGCTTACTCCTTTAGCCATGCATGCCTTCTTATCACTGTGCCAGTCATGGCTGATCTAAATGAAGCCTCCAGTGCATCATAGCCACATTTTAAGGAATGGTTACTAACCTGTTGTATGTTATTTACCATTTCTAATACATATTTCTTATCAAGAGATTCATCAGTGGTTAGCTTTTTAGTTAACTGATCAAGCATAAACTCTTGGTATTGTATCATGTGAAACTGACAGTTTAAAGCTCTAGCTGAGAGAGTAGCTGAAGTGTAGACCTTTTTGCCCCATCTGTCTAATGACCTTGCTTCCCTTTCAGAAGGAATAGGGTTTTTAGCTATGGTCGCGGCTACTGCCTTGGGACCCTGGGATATAGTTTCGGGTCTGCAAGAGGGCCTTGTAAAGGTGGTGATGAGTGTCTGGCACCCTGTAAAATCTGTCTGGGTAGGAAGGGGCTGGAGGTAAAGAATCTGGGCGGAGCAGACATCATTGAAAGCATCATCCACCACAGAGAGAACAGGAGGTATAGCTAAGGGCCTGTGTTGTGGAAGGTGCAGAAAAGTCCTAAGTCTTTTCTGAGTCTGAAAAATCCTGTTGCTGCCATTGGAACTGCTCTCGCATGGCATGTAAGGTTTCCCCAAAGGAAAATTCTTCTGGTGGGGAAGCAGCTGGAATGGATTCTTCAGCATCAGAGTCTTCAAAATTAGAGAAAGGAGCCTCTGGCTGGTCAGTTATGTCTGATTCATCGGCTGAATCATCAGAGGACACTGGCTCAGGGGCTCTGCCCTAGGTCTCTTCTCTGGGGGCTGAGAGGCCCTGTCTGGGTGAGATTGAGATCCTCTAATTAATGAAATTAAATCTTCTGCCAGAGTAAGCATTTGAGAACTAGAGGAGGGCCTGGTTGAAGGGGGTTTAACAGGCACTGTTTTAGTAGTCTTGGCTGCTTTAGCCCTGGCGAAGGCCTTAATGGACATGGCTGCTGGAGGCCTAGCAGCACCACGTGCTGGGGTAGAGACATCCAAGGGAATGGTGTCTGATAAGTCAGTGGCAACCACCGTAGTGGGTATAATTTTTGAGGCCGATTCAAGAATGGTAGCAGGGTCCTCAGTTGTAGAGATAGATTCAGCTGTACTTTGATCAGTTTTCTCGGTTTCGGCCGAAACCGAGACACTCGCGGTTTGCTTAACCATGGTTTCAGCCGAAACCGCGGACTGTGAGTGTCGGTCTTTATCTTTGTGTTTTTTGGCAGATTGGGTAGTCGGAGGATCCGACGGCATAATGTACGCAAAATCAGAACCGAAAACTGTTCAGCAAACTCCGACCGACGCCTAAGCGTTCGTCGGTTGAAAGAAGCACAGGCCGAACAGGCTGCTACGTCGTGGGCTGGGCCTAAACAAGGCAGACAATAAGAGTGGAAATCTTTATGAGGTATTTGTTTCCCACAGGTTAAACAATTATTAACTTTTTCTGACATCGGCTGAGGCAAGAAAGAGTCCCCAACGGGGTACTTAGCTTTAGAAGTCTTCAAGTAGTATTCGGTAGAAGTAATCTCTGGATCCGACCGACCGGCACTTGCGAACAGCTTCTGCTTCGGGCGCCACGCGGCAAGAAAGACTGAGGAAAATGGCGTCGGCTGATGCCTTTATACCCGAAGACCAACAGAGATGACGTCAGGTGAAGTGCGACATCAGCCGAAGCCGGACCCGGACTTTGGAATCCGGCCGACTGAAGGGCTGCCTGACAGGACAACCCAGTTGTTATGACTGCAGGTGCATCCATGAAGGACATCAAGTATTTGAGCAGAGCCAAGATCCTATTTTGTTAAATCTGAGGGTGTGGAGTACAGGAGAAATCGCTGACATCTTCCTGCAGCAGAACTGACATTGCAGCATCGTACCTGCGATAAAGACCAACTCTCACAGCAATCTAAGGTTGCCACCTGTCCCGTTGTCAGCGGGGCACTCACGGGTTGAGCTGCCTCATCCCGTTGCCCGCTGTGCAAAGTAGTGGGACTTGAAAAGTCCCGCATTTCAATCACACTGAACTGCTGCGGAGAAGCAGCAATTACTTCCGGCTTTTCCACAGCAATTCAGTGACATCACCAACCCGGACCTGCAGGCAAATCTGCTGCCTGTTAGGTCTGGGTGCTTTAATTCATGCAGCAATTGTCTGCAATTTATGAAAGGGGTGGGGACTGGGGCAGGAAGAGCCCTGCAAAAATCATGGCTGTAGGAGCGCTTTGTTTTAAGCACTTCTACAACCGCTAAAAAATTACTGAGATTTGTTCTTGTTTTTTTTTTCTAATCAGCCAGCAATCCAGCCAGCCAGCCATCCATTCATCCAGCCAGCCAGCCATCCATTCATCCAGCCAGCCAACCAGCCATCCATCCATCCAGCCAGCCAGCCATCCATTCATCCAGCCAGCCAGCCATCCATTCATCCAGCCAGCCAGCCAGCCATTCATTCATCCAGCCATCCATTCATCCAGCCAGCCAGCCATCCATTCATCCAGCCAGCCATCCATTCATCCAGCCAGCCATCCATTCATCCAGCCAGCCATCCATTCATCCAGCCAGCCATCCATTCATCCAGCCATCCATTCATCCAGCCATCCATTCATCCAGCCAGCCATCCAGCCATTCATCCAGCCAGCCAGCCAGCCATTCATCCAGCCAGCCATTCAGCCAGCCAGCCAGCCATCCATTCAGCCAGCCAGCCAGCCATTCAGCCAGCCAGCCAGCCATTCAGCCAGCCACCCATCCATTCAGCCAGCCAGCCATTCATCCAGCCAGCCATTCATCCAGCCAGCCATTCATTCATCCAGCCAGCCATTCAATTCATTCATTCATCCAGCCATTCATTCATTAATTCATCCAGCCATTCATTCATTCATTCAGCCATTCATTCATTCATTCATTCAGCCATTCATTCATTCATTCAGCCATTCATTCATTCATCCAGCCATTCATTCATTCATCCAGCCATTCATTCATTCATTCATTCATTCAGCCATTCATTCATTCATTCAGCCATTCATTCATCCAGCCATTCATTCATTCATCCAGCCATTCATTCATTCATTCATTCATTCAGCCAGCTATCCATCCATCCATTCATGCAGCCAGACATCCATTCATTCAGCCATACATCCAAGCCATCCATCCAGCTGCTACTCCCACCAACCACCTAGCTACTCCAGCAGCCAGCCAGTCAGCTAGCCACTCTAGCAGCCAGCTAACTAGCCACTCCAGCAGCCATCCGTCGTACAGTCTTGTACCCATAACAGCATTTCCTTCACCGCTCATGTGGTGACATCATGGTAGAGGGTGTGGCCAGTGACATATTGGCCACACTCCCATGTCCCACTTTGGCCCACTTAAAAGGTGGCAACTCAAGCAGCAATCCAGATGATATTCCTGTTCCAGAACATGTCTTGATTCCTGATACTGTTCTGGCAGATGATTCCAGTATTACTAAGATTGAACAGTCAGTAGAGACTATCCCAGTTGCTAAACCAGATCCCAAATTTTATGTCACGATATGGTCGCATTTCAAAGCCTAGTGTGAAATACAAAGCAACTTGGATGTAGCTGTATACATGTATCTAGCTTTGTATTTGCATGATGAAAATAATTTCTATGCAAATTGCATATTCATTAAGTTCAATGACAATGTGCAATGCATTTTCTCAAAGACAGAGGATGTATAATAGCAGGTGTGATGTACCTTTAAGAAGCATTTCCAAGATCTGTGTGCATATAAATACAGAGCACGTTAGCTTCAGTGCCATTTTGAAGGTGCAGCCAGAAAGTTAACATCCATGTGTATGATAGCTAATCTGTTTTATAATTTACTTAACCTCATTTATGATGTGCTTGCATACAATGAAGCTGCTTGAACAAGAACCCACAATGCTCGCTTTTTTTATTCTGACCTGGCAAGTGACACTGACTAAATACTAAGCACTTCTCTCTTTTAGTCTCGTGACTGGCACCACAATTAAGACAGTTAACAATAAAACTTGACTTGGGTTTTGCTGACTCACCCTTATACTGCACTGAACATGTCTGTTTTGCTGAGCTAGTCTTAGAACTTGCTGGAAAGTTACGGGTTCTACCTGGAAAACCTGCAGGGGCTGCAGCTGCCATGTGCTCAGGCCTGTTTCTGCTAGCCACATGCTGTACGCTGTCTATGCTTGTTCTAGAGGCTGCTGAAACCATGCTCTTATCACTTGCAAGCATACTTGTGTGCCTTTCTGTGAGCTCATGTATTTGACAAATCTCTATAACTTTGCTCAGTGTTAAATCACTGTCACAAAAAATCTTTCTCACTGCAGCATTAATAACACTACACACAATCCTTTATCAACTTGTCTTTCAAATCACCAAATCTGCAGGTTTTAGGTTTATTTCTCAAGTCAGTGATATAAGCTACAAAAGCTTCTCCTGGCTTTTGGTCTCTTGTATAAAATAGGTGCCTCTCTAACGTAACAGTTGTCTGGGGATTACACATTTCTCTAGATTTACGCTTCAAGCACTCAGGGTCCTCTCGATTCAGCCGGTACAACAATATGGCGGTAACCCCCTCCTGCATATACTGCTGGTGCATACACAAATGAACGCTCTCTTTCAATGGCTTCTGACCTCACTAAGTTGAACAAAATAAATGCCCTCTTTGTCAGAAAAACTGCTTGTATGAAAACATCATATTCCTGCTCAAACACTCTCCAATTCTCTGCAATATTATAATCAAACAAGTGGACTAGGTCTGTGAAATGCCCCCGCCATATGAACATACAGTAGTGAAGGTGCTTGAAATTATATACGAATATACACACACACACATATATATATATATATATATATATATATATATATATATATGCCAGAAATTTATGCCAGAACTTGTAACTATGCCCAATAGCACAACAACCTATTTGAAATAACTGCACTTTGCTAAACAAGTCTCTGTAGCACAAGAACACTTTAAAATCACTGTATTTTGTGAAACCACCCTTTACCAGTGTAAGAAACACTTTGAAATGACTGAGCTTTGCGAATGAACTGTACACAATACAAGAAACTCATTAAGAAACATGTCAAAATGAATGCACTTAATGAACTGTATACAGGACAAGAAACTTTTCAAAATGGCTGTACTTTGCACACAGCAAACTCTTTGAAAAAACTGCACTGTAATAAAGCAAACACTGCGCACTCAGAGATACTTTGAACAAGTCTGGTTATGCTTTGAATGGCTTCGGTCAATGCGAAATAGTATCTCATATCAAAATAAGATAGTTTACTAAAAACATGCAGCTGCCTTGCTTTTCTAAGCTTATTTTGCCCTTTTATTGTACGTTATGCCCATTTGACCTCTTATCATGCTCATTATACTTTTCTTGTGCTCATTTTACTTTAAACATGCTCATTATGCAAATCGGAGGTAACTCTGAACCCCATATAAGTATTTCTGATTTCTGATAATTGTATCAAATATCGCAGTTTCGAACACTTCATTTAATTAACAATACATTTTGTGCCTTTTGTTTGATTAACAATACGTTTTGTGCTACTCGTTTGATTAATAATGCATTTTGTGCTTTATGAATGCTCCATATAGTTTTGATTTCAAAATAATTCATTTGTGCAAGTTCTGATTACCTGAAATTAATTTCTGGCCTTTTTCAATCCTTTGAGTACTGTATCACCCAACCTGCTCAATATACCTTCACCATCAACTCTGCACCTCACGGCTTGAAGAACTTGCACTCTCAATCCCAGTTCTGCTACCATGTTGCTCATCCGGTCAGGATAAAACCAAAGAACAGTTGTGGGTTCAGTTCAAGCAGCTTTATTATAAACAAACATAACAGGATTAAGGCTTAGTGACTTAAACTTAAATAAACTTATGAACAAACTGACTACTGAACTCATACATATTAACACTCTGGTTGTTCTCTCAAAATGGCACTGCTGCCTGCACGTGCTCACTACTTATATGCATATGCCTACACTTGGAAATGCTTCTTAAAGCCACACATGCTCTGTTCTACACTCTGTGGCAGAGCTCCCAAAAGGAACTATAACGGCGTTTCTTAATACTGAGTTTTAAGCCATGGCTTTTGCACCAAGCATTTGTCTGCATTAGTCCTTCCTGAAGGGTGTTCTCATCTTGTGGGGGATTCAACAACTTCTCCCAGTTTACAATCATCTATGAACTTGGCCAGCCAGAAGCCTTGGACATTGGCTTTGACCTCTGAGACGTAGATGTCAAAGAGAGGCAGTTCCAGCATAGAGCCTTGAAGACTCCACTGGTGACCATCCTCTTTTAGAGATGGCCTCACCAATCCCAAACTATTCGGTCCTATCCATGAGTCAAGCTAGCTATCCAGTATGTAATAAAGGGGTTTGTGCCTAGTTCTGTAAGTTTGTTGACAATACCAGAGTGGGATTTTGTATCAAATGCTTTAACCAGATCTAGGCAGGTAGTGTGCACCGCTTTCCCCTCATCCACTTACTTAGTGACCTTTTCAAAGAAGTCCACCAGGTTCAACAAGAATGACCTTCGTTTGGAGAAAGCCAAACAAAGATGGATCCAGTGTCCAGATGTCTCATATGCCCTTGCTGATAACTTCCATAACAACTCTTTCCATGGCTTTGCAAATAAGATTAGTCAGACTAACGGGTCTGTAGCTTTCAGGATTTGTTGAAGGTCCTCCTTTATGTAGGGGGGATGACCATCGCAGGCCTCCATTCCCATGGCACAAAGCCCGTTTTAAGACTATAGATAAATAGTGACTCAAGGTCCTGATAAAGTCATATTTTAGACTGTTCAGGAAGCATCCCAGGATGTTACTGTGGCCCAATAAGGCTGTGTTCTTGGCTTTAACTATAACTGAAGTAGTGATTTTGAGGGTATTTCTTGGAAGATGGTTGTGAGTAAGATGGGAGGTAAAGCTGGAACTGAATTTGTTCGCTATATCACCAGGCAAATGTTTCACATTTAACCACCAGTTTAGCACATTGCTGTGTGCTGCCCTTGACGTTTCTGACATAGCTGAAGGCGATCTTATGGTTATCTTTCACCTGAAAGGCTATCTTAACCTCAACGTTGGCTTTCTTGACCTAACTGGCCTTCTCAGATGCCTATTTAGTTTGATGACAGTTTTTATCTTTATGGGAATTAGCCTTCCTGATTTTTGCCAATTTTTATTTTTCCTTTTGTTGTATATCCTGTTTAATTTGGGATGCCACTATGGCAGTTTCTGGGGCTAGTTTTGAGCTTGTTTCTGGTGGGTACAAGCAGCCTCTATTGTACCCTTGTACAGAGTTTCTAACAGCAATTCATTGAAAGGCTGCTGTGTTCTTGGGGTTCGGAAGGGCACTGAATTTTGACAAATCATCACTTTATAAAAAGTTCTTTGCCTTGAAATAGTTCCTGTTACTGGTTTTAATGGAATTAGGAGAAAGCTTTATGGTTGGACCTTACCATGATGAGACACGGGGGTGGTGCAGCGTTCTCCTATATCTGTAAACATGAGGTCCGGTATGTTGGCGCCTCTAGTGGGTGTATTCACTATTTAGTCAAGGGTGTTTGTATTTATGAAGTCCAGGAATCTTTGTGCCTGTAGATTTGAGGATGTGTAGGATTCCCAGTCTACAGAGGGGTAATTAAAGTCTCCCTAGAGTAGGGTGTTAGGCTGGATGGTTAGTGCCTCCAGTATGTCCAAGTATGCACTGAGAGCTTCTTGACACATGGAGGGTGAACTATAGCTAGCCAAGACTTAGGGGATATTGTCAATGGTGTTCTGCACCTGGAGGAACTTCAGCATGCCATCCTTTTTGACCAACCTAGAGGTATACTTGTTACTGATGTATATTGAGACACCACCATCTTTAGCCCTCGTCTGTGCAGTTACTGGTCTACAAGTGTGGAAGGCACTGAAACCTTGCACTGCTAAGGTACTCTTTCCTGCTTTAAATGATGTCTCAAGTAACTGCACAGATGTCTATATTCTCAAGTTTGAGAAGGGCTTGGAGGGAGTGTAATTTTTTTAGGCTGCAAGCACTGAACAGTAATACCTTGTGGCTCAGTTGAGTTGATTTTGCTATGTTGGCAGGTTTGTCAATTTGGCATTGATTGAAAAAAATGTGGATAAAGATTTAGCCAATATTCAAAAGCCTGGAGAGGACAGGTGCCTTGGCAAAGTAACATGGTCTGTTAACCATGTCCTCCCAAGCTAACAAATGTTGGATTCCCCTTAGAATGACAACAGAAAACAGACCGTTGTTAAAATCAATTATCTTTTGCTCACTTTGTGGCATCATCTTTAGTGGTGGTAATATGCTGCTCAATGCCAGGCTCATACCAGCCTGAGAGACAATCTGAGAGCTCCATAATCCAGGGAGATATGTCTCGGGTCATTTACATCTACACGGATTATGAAGGAATTGAACGGGTACCTATGGTGTAATGACTTGAGTGCAAGTGTGACTTGGAAGATTCTGGCACCAGCTAAGCCACTAGATGTCGTCATCTCCTTGTTTTGCCCTTTAGAGGGGCATCAGTACATCTTAAAATGGAGTCCACTATGATGAGCATTCTGGGAAGTATATTTGCTCACCTTGGGGGCTTAGTGTTTCCGGCTTAACTGAGAGTGACTGTATATGTGGTGTTAGGTGCTATTTTTTCTGACTGCCTTTGGGCTTGTTAAGGCATAGCTATAGCTTTCAAACCGACTAGATAATCAATACGATGAGACAACACGCAGTCTCTTGCTATTTTTAACAGTACAAGTGAAATTGGACCCGGGCAAGGTAAACAAATTTATTACACAAACATAAGATTAAAACAAACGGTTAAGCGCTTTCATCTGTGAATACAGACTTCATCAGAACAATAAATCAAGCATCTTCCTGCAGATTTAAAAACTTTTTGGCGCCAAAATCATTTCAATCGGCAGCCGAGCAGCTTCTTTAAAGTGCCAATACATATAATAGCATAAACATAGCTAGAATATAGAAATATATATAAACAAGGTCATACCTCTCTAATTAATAAATATAAATATTAACATTTCATAATCACATATATAAAACTGGACCATAACATAATCAATAAAATTATATATCAAATAATAATCAATACATAACCTATTAAAAACATTATTTAAAAGTATGTATATACTAACAACATCTTAAAAATAGCTTAAAATTATTCAACTCTGTTTATATAAGTTGCAGTATTGGTCTAATTGAAATATGTTCATTTATACCAGGAAATCTGGTTGCATTTGTTTTTATTTGCCACACACATTCCTTCTTGCTCAACTGAGCTTTATAGTTACCACCCCTAGGTGAGATATATATTTGGTTAATTATAGCAAATTTAAACTTGTGTCTCACCATACTTATTAGTATGTCTGGATAAAGCATTATTTATATCCTTCACTTTGATCTTATATAAGTGTTCATAGATACGCTTTCTAAACTGTCTCTCAGTTTTTCCAATATAAAAAACCGTACATAACTCACACTTTGCTAAATACATTATGTTCTTACTATTACAGGTACCCTTTTTGAAAGTCATATAGGTCTTAATATCATCCAACCTTATTCCAGCCACTTCATTAATTGTGGAACACTGTTTACAAGCCCCACATTTTTTAGTGTAAAAATCACCATCTGCAGTACAATGAGCTTGCGAATTTAATAATTTCTTAATATTCGAGCCCATTTTGAATACGAACCTCGGTTTTCTTCCTAAATTTTCCATAACTTCATCATCCATTATAAGATCACTCCAGTTCTTTTCTATAATATTTCTTACACCTGTCACAAATGGAGAATATGTTAAAACACATACCCTATTCAAATCTCCATCTTTCTTATCATTCTTATCAATAAAATTACACATCTTTTTACCTAAAATAGGTATATATCTATTACCCCATTCCTTAATAACGTATGCCGATATATCATTTAATAAGGGCAATGGAAAGCCTCTGTTAATGAACATGGTTTTATTATTGATTTCCCTAACCATAATATTATAGTCAGATGTCATTCTTGCCACCTGTATACATTGTCCTTTGTAGATATTTTTTAAAATATGTCTAGGATGGCTGCTGGAGTAATCAAGATATCCATTAGAAAAAGTTTCTTTTCTGTATATTTCAGACTGGAATCCTGTGTCATTATGTCTAACATAAGTGTCTAAATGAGCTATCCCTTCTACGCTAATATTATGTGTAAATCTTAAAAAATTACTCGTGGTGTTCAAATAATTTAGGAACTCATTAAGCTTGACAATAGGGCCATCCCACAATAGGAACATATCATCCACAAACCTTGTATAATATGTGATATGTTTAGAATAAGCACTATTTAATATATATTGATGTTCACATTCAAGCATAGCTAAATTGGCAAAAATGGGGGCACACGCTGCCCCCATAGCCACACCTCTTGTCTGTCTAGAATACTCACCCTCATAATATATATAATTATGGTCTAATACCAGACCCATCATATCGGTAATTAGATTAATCCGATCCCAACTTAGACGTGAATACTTTCTTAAACTATCACAAAAAAGTTTCAATCCCTGTTCTTTGGGGATACAGGAAAATAAGTCAATGACATCAATGGTAACAAAAATCAAACTGCTTTTCCATTTTTCTATAGTTAGATGGGACAAAAACATCCAAGAGTCCTTGACTACATGTGGTGTATATTCATATACATGTTTGACCCATCTATCTATTGCAACTCCTATATTAAATGTCTTAGACCTACTTCCTGAGATGATCGGTCTAAATGGGGGATCTGTAATATCTTTATGCACCTTAGGGATGCCCACAATAGTAGTCAACATAGGGAAATCGTTTTCCAGACATACTAATAAGTATGGTGAGACACAAGTTTAAATTTGCTATAACTGACCAAATATATATCTCACCTAGGGGTGGTAACTATAAAGCTCAGTTGAGCAAGAAGGAATGTGTGTGGCAAATAATAACAAATGCAACTAGATTTCCTGGTATAAATGAACATATTTCAATTAGACCAATACTGCAACTTATATAAACAGAGTTGAATAATTTTAAGCTATTTTTAAGATATTATTGTTAGTATATACATACTTTTAAGTAATGTTTTTAATAGATTATGTATTGATTTGATATATAATTTTATTATGTTATGGTCCGGTTTTATATATGTGATTATGAAATGTTAATATTTATATTTATATTTATTATTAATTAGAGAGGTATGACCTTGTTGATATATATATATATATATTTCTATATTCTAGCTATGTTTATGCTATTATATGTACTGGCACTTTAAAGAAGCTGCTCGGCTGCCGATTGAAATGTTTTTGGCGCCAAAAAGTTTTTAAATCTGCAGGAAGATGCTTGTTTTATTGTTCTGATGAAGTCTGTATTCACAGATGAAAGCGCTTAACCATTTGTTTTAATCTTATGTTTGTGTAATAAATTTGTTTACCTTGCCCGGGTCCAGTTTCACTTGTACTGTTAAAAATAGCAAGAGACTGCGTGTTGTCTCATCGATTTGATTATATAGCTATAGCTTTGCCAACTGGCAGTCTAGCCGACCTTTGTTGTCTAGGAAGTGCCTCAGAATATATGTCTATTTATCCTTTGAGTGGTGAGCTATGAGGGGGTGGTGTATGGGGTTAGAAGGCTATTTAACGGTGCTTTGTTGGTGCAAACAAATAATGGTGCTTTAATGGGGTAGATTATGCTAAACAGTACTAAATTTTACTAATGCTAATGTTTACACAATACTGAATTTTACTAAATCTAAAGGTATTGCCACTCAGAGCCCAACCAGCTGCTCTAAGCTTATCTGCACACAAGGTATTTGCTCTCTATTTACAGCTTTACAGGAAGCGGTTTTATAAGCCAAAATTCTACGGGAAAACTTGCTTTCTAGGTATTTGTTACTGTACAGGGTATTTCTAACCACTGCTGTGCAGTGAGCACCTCTCGGCACACACTTTGAATTTATAGCAGCACAAAAAAAACAGAAAAATAACCATGAGCCCTTTGGTCAATAAAAGGATTATACTATGAGCCATTATTACATGTTTCCTAACTCAGATAGACCAGTCAGACCAATTAAACAACTAGCTGGAAATCCCTTGGCAATTTCAATACAGTCTTAAACTAACAGTAAGAAGAAAAGTAAAAGCAGGAAACAGTATCAATCACTCAAAATTTAAGAAAGTGTGATTTGGCAATGAAAAGTACTTAGTTTTGTCTGGATGGCACTGGATTAAAGTAAAACACTTCTGTAACAGAAGCTAGTATATACCTAGCTTTGCTGAGCTCTGGGAAATTGAGCAGGGAACAATATGTAGTAAAGGTGGTTTACTCAAGAACAATACTGGTTTGCTGGGTGGGCACTCTGCCATGGATCTATGGAAAACAATGGGTGGAAAGAGTGCTTAAACAGCTCAATACATGAAACAAGAAAGAACGATGGCAAGGAGGGACTCTGGAAAATCAGATTACAGCAAGAGGCATGGGCCAGCGAGACAGCTTTATAATACCGCAACAGGAAATGGGTGGTTGTTTTTGAGAAAAATTCAAGGAAGCAGCAGTGCAGCTAGAGAAATATCCAGTCAAATAAAGCCACTATTGGAGCACTTTCAGAAACTTTAGCTTAATGTCTCAATGATGGTGGGCAGACACACTGCAAGAGCGCTGAAGCACAAATTCTGGATCAGAAAAACAAATACATTCACTACTGCAATTCTACTGCAGTTTAAGGCACCAGACCCAAGTGCATATATTAATATGTCTCTGTACTTCACTTGGGAAATGTTTAAGTCAAATTAATTGAGGAGCTTTTCTACCTGAGAATCTGATAAAAGGGAGCAAAAAGCTTACCTTGGTTAACAACTGGAAAAATGAAACAGATACATCTGCAATATATGTCACAGCAAAATGTGTGTATTTTACATGCTCTGACAGACCTGCAGATATCTTGAAACGTTGTCTAGTTTTCCTAAAAGCTATTTGGCTGTGCAAAACGAAAAGTGTGATTACTGTGGGGTCTTGTCCTGAAAGCATCTTGAAATATCTTGGAGTGCACAGAAATTGTCATTTGAGATTAGGGTGGAATTCACACCTGAATGGCCTTTGAAAACCAATAAGGTACAGCTTTTTTCAAAACAGTCAGCTGAAAACAACCATGTTTAAGTTTTCAGTTCCCTTCAGAGTAAAAGTTATCAAACTCACAAACCTACATTAATGTTAGTGTGATTTGAGATCTAAACAGAGCACATGTTCTTGTACAAGAGTGATCTTCTCATTGTATACACTGAGGCATAAAAAAACAACAGTAAAATTCTGAGTTTTTTTTCACTAAATGCACGATGGAGCTGCTCCTTTGTCTCTGAGGACAGGTGCCCACTCTAACAGTCTACAGACAGTTACACTAGTACCACTCGTTAAAAACTTCATAAAAAATGTTTAACCATTTGAGAGCTACAAAAATAGGCAAAAAAAGCCGGTATTCTGAGGGCTAGACTTCTGAAAATGCTCAGCTATGAAGGAGTTACAACAATGGGATAGCTGTAAACTAATATAAACATTCATTTTATATAACAAGAAACCCTGATTTTACAGATATAAAAAATACCTCACCCAAACATCCAGCAAAGGCTTTGAAGTCCACAAGGTTGTCTCCATTTTCATCTAGCAGTCTAAATGTTCTCAGAGCTAAAACTTGGGTGTGCGTGCCACATGTCCACACTGATAACAGATGAAAAAGGAAGCAAAACTGCTGAGAGTCTACCATGTACTGTTCAGCATATGGTCTGCTTGGGTCATGGCGCTGAATTACAGGACTACTACCACCCCAGTAGCAGCTGATGAAATGCTCTCTCTGAAAGAAATATAGATGTGTCAAATACAACCACCGCACCACTCTAAGACAAAACTTTTTAAAAATTACATTTTCTCCAGATTTAGTTTGAAGGAGCAATACAATCATCTCAGCATTGCATACCAGTAAGGGATAATCAAAACAAGCCATGCATCACTGCCCATTTTTTTTTTAATTTCTTTGGACTCTTTATGCAACCTGAGAAGTACAGTATACTCCACTTCCAGAGTATAACAGATGGCATTTATAATATCTGTAAGGACTCAAGGCAGGAGAATGAATGCGGCCAGCTTGATCAGCTTTTACCTTCACGTTCATACAACACTGTACAAGAAAGCAGAATACACAAAACACATAAGGGACTTGGACAGAGCTGAAGCACCAGTATTTTAAAAGTGTGCACACAAAATATTCCATCCCCCTTTACAGAAATAAAAAGCTTCCCATCCTTTGTAGTAGACTGTAATACCCTTGACTAACAGACAGACAATTTCAACAGCTTTGTCAGTTTCAGATATTGTACTACTCAAAGATTTTGACTACTATAATAGTAAACATTTTCAGTAGTACAATGCTGAGATAGTTTTATCACTATAATAACAGCAAGGAGGACAACACTGCTCATATATTTTCAATAGTTTTCAGTCCTTTCAACTGTCAGAGTGACTAGCTAGCTTTCTGAGCACCCTTCAAACGCTAAGGGGGAATCTGTAGTATGTGCTTTATGAAGCAGCTGTACTAGAATGTTTGTATGTTTATAAGTCTCTATAAACAGTTTTACTGGGTGTTCTCCAAACTGAATCTTTCTCAACTTCTTCTCAGAATGCCTTCCGATACACCTCTGGCATGCTTTCTCTCTCTCTCTGAATCCCCCAGGCAGGGGATACATCACAAACTCACTTTCTATGTGCAACACTGTCACATACACACGTATTGAAAAAATGTCAAGACTACTTTATATGAATGGGGAACTACTGGTATTGAGGTGCACCAGTAAGTAACTGAACTGAGAGCTCCGGACTAACCTGTTATGAAAAGTAAACGTGGGCAACTGCTGTACTGTATTTCATTTCTATCCTCAGTTTCCTCAATGTTAACAAGTGGATGTGCTAGAACAAAAAAGGAAGCTAGAAAGACTGAGCAAGAAATTAAACCAAATAGAAAGTGAGAACCAAACTAGGTGAAGTATCTAAAGGTGGAAAAAATACAATCCTGTGGAGAATCGTGAAAGTATAGCAGCAAACCTTGAAACCAAATCAACCAAATGCATGCAGAAATATTCAGAATAAAAAGGCAACACTTATGGATCATATTACTTCAAACAATAAAATGCCCCAGGATACAGAGGACACTCTTTCAGAGTATCCCATTGTCAGCCTGGAGTCCTTAGAAAAGGTCATGAAGCAAAAAGTTGCTGATATGGATCTTAAGCAGCAGCTATTACAGAAATTGGTTGAATTGGGGAACAGGTCACAAAGAGACTATCAAATTTACAAGAATACCAGAAAAAGATGCAAGTAGGAAGCTATGTTTTATTCATGCCAAAATGCCTTGCAAAGTGGACAGCATTGATGCATGAAGGAATACGTGTAGAATGAGTGCACCACATTTTCATTCCAGGAAAATGTAACTCATAACATACCTCGACAAATAATGGTCTAGTTTGCCTCACTTGCCATAAAAGAAGTGTATCCTGTCTGGTTTGTGGAAGATACAATCTGTATGGGTGGTGACAGAGTGTATGCAGACAATGACTACTTGTCTCTCACCTGTGTGCAAAGGAATGATGTTATCCCAGTGATGAAAAATGTAGATAGACGAAGATACAAATTAAATTGTTTTATCATGCCTCATTAAAGGTCTTCCATCTAGATGTGACAAAAACCTACTTACATTACAGGGAAGCTTTGGAAAAGTTGAATAGTATGCAATCAGAGCAAGGAAACTCCATCAGTGTTTCATTTATTTTAATCAAGCCTGTGCCCAGTTGTCTTTTATTTTCCCCAATTTACTGGTAGTTAAGTCTGGAGCTTGCACTGCTTTTTTTCTGAACAGCTGCAGTACTTTTCCCAGTCAGTGTTTTTTCCTCACCGCTTGTAGCCAATTTTCTTTCAGGTCCTTTGTATTTCATTTTCCCTGGCATTCAGGCAGTGTACTTACTACCCAGTTACTGAAATTTACCCAGAAATAAGTTCACTGGCTTTCTCAGCTTTGCTGAATCTAGACCTTTTGACATTTTCTGAGCACTAAAGCCAGCCATCTTACATTAAGTGGGGCCTCCTGCACCCTTGTGGCAGAAGGGTGTAGTCAGGAACCATCTGAGTTGAAGATTGTTGGAACAAGGTTCAGTTTTGGGCTTTTCTACTTGTTGGATTGTTAGAAAACTGTTTTACTTAGCTGATAATTAAACAGCATTTGCTGGGGTTTTTGCTCAGTTTTCCAGAGTTGCTCAGAGTTTGGCCTCCTTAGCCAGAGCTCTGAAGTCAATCTGAACAAACTACAAGGCATCCTGTGAATTCGACTGAAAAATAAGTATTTTTATATCCTTCTTTGCACTTTTAAACTGTTTGCTACTGTTTTGCTGCCTGCTTTAAACTGTTCTTATTGTTTGTGACTGTTTTCTGCACTGCCTATTTACGGTACTTGAACAATTTATAACACAGGCTAGATTCAGACTTGGTGAATCTAGACTGGCATTTTCTGAGCACTAAAGCCAGCCATCTTACATTAAGAGGGCCTTCCTGCACCCCTGTGGCAGAAGAATGCAGTCAAGGAGACATCTGAGTTGGGAATTGTTGGAACAAGGCTCAGTCTTGGGCTTTCCTATTGGTTGGATTGTTTCAAAACTGTTTTACTTAGCTGATATTTAAACAGTGTTTGCGTGTAGCTGTGTACTGCACAATGGGGGTTAGCACTGCCGTGTATAAACGCACACTTAAAAAGTCAAAATTTCCCTATATAACTGCTAGGGAACCCTCTTAAGCTTCCCTGCTTTTTGGTGCACAATGCAGTTGCGCACTGCTTCCCACAGAACAACCCAGCTGCGCTTTTCGAGGTGCTGGTGAAGGTTTCTACCCCTAAACCTCCCACAGATTAACTGATTTTACTAATTATGCAACAGACCCTAGTCCATCTAGCCCACCCTCTACCACTTATTACAGAATACACCTGGCATAATGGAATGTCAGTTTCCTACCATTTCTCCAGCCAGCCTGAATGACATGGGCATCCTGAGGCAATGTAGCAAATGCCTCATGTATAGATGACCTACTACTACTAAAACATGCAAATACAATATGTGAGAGATTTATCTATACTATGAATCTGGAATCAATGCTTCTCTCTCAGATAACAAACCAAATACCAAGCAGGTTTGTCAGCACCCACACTCCAACCTCCCACACATACAAAGCTCACAACACAAATCCACATACCCCGAGGTACTCGCTAGAAATATACCAAAAGAGCAAACACCTCCCAAATGCAAACAATTTGCACACAACACAGTCTTAACAGCACCCACTACACAACACATGCATCAGTGTCTCAACCCAATAAGCCACAAAGGCAATCTAAACCAAATGAGTTGGGTCATAGGTGACCGCATAGTGAGACACACAGACTTCTCCCTTGTGACGCCCCTGCACTGGCCCAGTAATCAAGGAGCCTCAATCCTCACCACTGGCAACAGTGTGGGGACATGCACACTGGCAGGATGACAAGTACACACACAGTAAAGTGCAATTTCCCTTAAGAACAAACAGAGACCACAGTCAGTCTCGGGCTTGTTTCTCCCTCTTTCTCCACAGCCCCAATAAGATTCCCACTGGCACAGCTACAGAACTGAGTCCTTAGCCAGGGTTCCAAGCCAAGTCCTCCAACACACTGTCCAACCAGTGCGTGTTCCTGCCCAAGTGGCTGACAGACACACACACTCTTGGAGATTTGTTTTACACACACACACACACACACACCTGGGAAAGGCTGACACAGGTTTACTAGCTATGCCCCCTTCTGCCCAGGCTATAAGGTAGTTACCACTGCTACCAGAACCCCTTATCAGCTACTTTAAGGCCCTTAACAAAGGGTGCCCAATCCTACTGTGTAATGTTACTATTAATCAAAATGGTAGTCGGAGGCTATTAGGAGTGGCCCACAGCGTCACCAAATATGGAAGTACTCTCAGAGCTTAAATGTCTTACAAATATCAGCCGCAAAGATAGGTTTAAATGGATTTAATAATAAATAATAGAAGAACAAAACAATACTCGGTAAGTAATCAGTTATATCAGAGTTCAAAATCACAGGAAATATTTAAAACAAATTGCAGGACAGTCTCAAACAAAGAAAACATCTAAGCTATACTTTACTATATTCCTGTCTGAATCTAAAAGAGTTACTATGCCCTAAAACTTACTCACAGATCAACAAGCAAGCAGAAGTGGTGAGTGGATGTTTCCAGGTTAAAGACAAAATACAAAATGCCCTACATCTCTCTGAGATTTCTTAAATTAATACCTCAATTATTGATGCTAGGATACTTGCAGCATGACATTACTTTTCGTCACCTGACCTCGGTTCCTAAGCTAAACCCCCATTGTCAGAAATTACTAGCAGTTAGCATCTCCCTGTTAGGACACACATCCTTAATTTGTTTGCAGTTACTAGGAGACAAACCAATAACACACGATCTAATGCAACAGCCTCCCTAGTTCTAGACATCCTGTCTCCTTGCTGCACTGAAACTAACTTTTTAGCACAATCATAAAACAATTTCAAATGTTTTCTTGAAGTTTTGCAAGTTAACCTATTTTCTAAATCCCATTGTTAAAACATATACATTTACACAGGAACAATAGTTTATATACAATTCTGTTCTAATCCAGCAGGGGTACACTGTAGTCACACATCTAGGCTTAGCACTGTACAAACCCTGTTCAACACACACTTCTGTACCAGCAGTTTAATATAACACACAGTTCTAATACATTTGTAAGACAAGCAGCACACCAATATATAGCTGCAACTTCTTTTGGACACCCATAATCACTAAAATATACGTGGCTTATTATGGTGCATTCAAACTATTAACAAAGAGAAAGGAGCTTTTTCCAAAGCCATAAACAAATCTCATATTTAAGCCTGTAATGCTTGGTCTGGACATCATCTGTAATTCCATATCATACCTTTGTATGTCTCATATTTAAGCCTCACATCATCCCTATCATATACATAATTATATATGTATCATATCAGTACATAATCATACCTTTGTATATAGAGACATCCATCCAAGTTTCTAACATATAAGTGAAAATGTAATGAAGCTCTGAACAGATGTATAATGCTAATGTATATAATTACAAAAACATAAACCCTAACACTAATTAATCTAAATACTGGATCCAATTAAAAAAAAAATAATACATACATAATACCTAACTGAATAAATGAAATTAATTAATTAATAAATAAAAAAAAAATATTATATCATAAATAATAAATATAAATATATGAATGATAATATAATATATTATATATATTATGATATTATAAATAAAATAAAAAAAAAAAAACAAAAAAAAAATAAAAAAAACAAAAAAATGAAAAATGTATAAAATCTAAACAGGCATTAGGCATTATAAGATATAATAGCAATATGAATATGTAGAAAATGAAATTGAAATAAATTCCAAATTCCCTAGTTCGAGGTCGAGATACTTGTGCTGAGTTCAGACCAGGTTCTATATGGATCTAAAAAAGTTAAAATAAATCTCATCTTAGTTCATATATCCTAAGGTCTTATATCCCCTCTTTCTTTCTATCCACCATCTGGATAAACTAAAAAGTAATTTAAGTTGCTAAAAGTGAATGCACAGCGCATTGGTGGTGGTATTTGTCTTCCTTCTTCCTGATGTCATATACATGATTGTCTCACACGATCTTTTTGATGTCATGATGTGTAATTGCCATGCCCGCACATGAAATCACAGGTGGCTAAGTATATGACATTATTTGTATCACATGTAGCATAATAAGTGTCTTAAAGACTGTATTATTTATACGGAACTCAAATACTTGGGTCTTCATATAAACTTACATATATATATATTTTGTACATGGATATGTACCCTTCTTATACAGCTGTTGAATTTTTTCATCTTTTTTCATAAAATATTAGTCTACGTAAAATTTAAAAAAAAAAAATTGGTCTATCCCCACTATTTGTGATTTGAATCGAATCAAGCAATTAAGCATAATATCCTAGTTCTTCAATAATACCCATGATGTGATCTACATCATTTCAGTTCCTTAAAAGGCAGTTCCTTCTTATTTCTCTTGGGGGGTTTCGATTAAACCTTTTTTTTCATATTATGTGATGTCTAAGTGTATGAGGGTTAAGAGAGATCCACTCATACAAAGGATAAACTCAAATCAAAAAAACAACTTTTATCTACTACATATCATATCCTCATGCTTACATGCTTATAGATTAATATATTCTTATTTTATTTTTTTTACATTAAGATGTTGGGGTGCATACTGTCAAAGTGAAGGAAGGATGCCATTCCTCCTCCAGCATGGCTTTCTAATTTTATTGGTAATTTTATTATCAACTTCCTTAGTAAGAGTAATGTCCAATTTTACACTTTTTTGAGTATTTATTCAAAAATTTCAAAAAAAAGTTGTAGATCCATATGTGTTACAAACTCATGCAACTAATCTACATCACTGTTCCAAAACAAGGATGATGTCCACAAAACGCCTGTATAAGATTATGTTCTAAACCCCTCAATCATCAAATGAACCTCCTCCCTCCCCATTGATAAATAAATTGCATATGCATTATTTGCACAGGAGTGCCATAGCCACTCCCCATGTTGTTTGTATATACTTGGTCACTAAACAGAAAGTATACATTTGTAAGACAAGAATATGAATTATGTTGATATTCACAAATGGCATATGATTATTTACAAAATTCCAGACAGTTGTTCTGGCAGTATTTCCTTCTGTCCAGTTCTATATAAATCATATTAATATTCTCAAATGACATATAATTTGCAAAATTCCAGATAGCTGGGCTGGCAGTATTTCCTTTTGCAACACCCCTCACTAGGTTGGACAAGGAAAAGGTCACAGTCAGTTGCCTGCCTGGTGCCAGGATCTGCTAAATCATGCAAGCACTCAAGTCTCTGAACAAGTACTCTTATGACTGTCATAGTCCATTGTTGGAGTGAATGAATTGAGATGCACCTCACTGGACTATATGAAGACATATGCTGGAGATTTAAGACCGTGTGTCCCAGGCAGTTATGTCCCTAGTCCTAAGCAGCATTCTTCCCTCACTCAAGATGATGCCACAATGCAAACAAAAATGACTGTCTACAACAATTTGCTTAGCTTCTGGTGTCAATCCAGGGGGATCCAGTATCCGACAGCCTGGAATGTTATGGTCGACAGACCACATCGCTTCATCAGAGACCGTCTTCACCTGATGCCTCTATGCTTTAGGTTGTTGGCAAAGGTACTGCCCAATATTGCCTTTTTTAGGCAATGTCATAAGAACAACAATTCCAGACTTAAAAAGATCCTCCAGAAACAAACTCAGGGTTATGTTGCTTAATGCTACGAGTCCAAATCAGATACTGCACTCATCGGAAGCACTTCTCACCCTGGAAGATGCTGCTGATGTCTGTGCAGCCACAAAGACATAGTTCAAGGTCTCAGATAGTACCCCAGTCATACAGGGTTACAATGCCTTCCACATGTTTAGACCACACAACGAATGTGAAAAAAATAAGGGAGGAGGAGTATCCACCTTCATTAAAGACATGTACACCTCTAGACTGGTTAAACAGTATGACTCCCTAGAGTTACTCCAAGACTAACTGCTGGAAAGACCCCCTCCCCTCCACATCATTGTTAGCTATAGGTCCCCCCCACCATGAACCACAAAAACCACACAGCCTACATGGACCTACATGAGTCACTCTCCATACTGCCAAATAGCCTGGTCATGGGTGACTAACTATCCTTCCATCAACTGGGTAGTACATGAGCACAAATGTATTTGACTAAAGGTTCCTGGACTTTAACACAAATGCTCTAAAACAGACAGTCAGCTCCCCTATAACGGGCTCTCCTTGACATAGTGCTCACCAACATGGTGGATCGCTGCACCACACCATGTGTGGGGCCCTCGCTGGTAAAGTCCCATCATAAATCAGTCTCCGAAGTACAGATAGTACCTGACCCACTCTCAGGAGCAAAAAGGTCAAAAAAATTTCTCCAAAGCAAACTCTAGCCTACTGAGCAATGGCATCAATAGCTTCAGACCCCCTGCCAACACTGACTGCAATGACCCCTACACTGAGGTGTACACAAATGTCCTGTATAAATGCCTATACAAATGCACAGACTCAGCCGTTCTGAACGAATCAAATAAAGATCCACAAAAAAAAAAAAAAAAAAAAAAAAAAAAGAGCAAGCCACCCTGGTGGACATCCAGCATAAATAGGTTATACAATAAGAGAATAAAGCTGTCAAAACACAAGAGGGAATGGTCCCAGCAAAGGAAGACCTCCTCCAAAACAAACAAGCAGATAAGATATCTTGTAAAGTCCTCTAAAGCAAATTACGAAACTAAATTAGCATCCCTAGCGGAGCTCAATCACAAAGCATTCTTTAGCTATGTCCGAAATCTAAATGTCAGGACCAGCTTTGGGATGAAGCAACTGTGGACAGTACCACTTATACTGAACCTGAGGATATCTCCAACCTGCTAGTGGACAGGTTTGGGAAAAACTTCACCCCCCTGTCCCCACCAATCATACCTCATAATATACCTGTCACCAGTCCTCTACCTAGAATTGCCAGACAGCAGGTCATAGCTGTAGAACAGAGTGTGTGCTGTAACTAAGTATTTCAAAATGAGGGCACCTGCATATAAATAGAGAGCACATGCAGGCAGTAGTGCCATTTTCAGAGAACAGCCACAGTGTTAACATGTATGAGTGCAGTAGTCAGTCTTTTATAAGTTTAAGTTACTAAGCCTAAATCCTGATGTCTTTGTATATAATAAAGCTGCTTGAACCTAATCCACAACTGCACTCTGTTTTATCCTGACTGGGCGAGCAGCATGGTGTCAGGACTGGGATAGTGTGTGCAACTAAAAGCCATGTGATGCAGAGTTAACGGTGAAGGTACATTAAAAGGCCAGAAAAGAACTTCAGGTAACCAAAACTCGCATAGATGATTTATTTCATAAAGAAAACGATACGAAGCATTCACAAAGCACAAAAAGCATTTTTAATGAAACGAATAGCACAAAATGCATTAATCAAAGGAAAGGCACAAAACGCATTATTGATTAAACAAAATATTCAAAACCACGATATTTGATAGAATTATCAGAAATACTTATGTGGGTGTTCAGTTATTTCCAATTTGCATAATGAGGATGTTAAAAGTAAAAAAAGTACAAAAAAGTAAAATGAGCATGCTAAGTGGTCAAATAAGCATAACAAATACAATAAAAGGGCAAAATAGCATAAAAAAGCAAAGCAACTTCATGTTTTTTAGTAAATGTCCATGTTTTGACAGTTCATTCACAAAGTGCTGCAGTCATTTTGAAGTGTTTGTTGCACTGATGAGCGACTTTGCAAAGTATACTGGTTTCAAAGTGTTGTTGTACTATGGAGACTTGTTTTACAAAGTACAGTTATTTCAAAGAGTCTGGTGTGCTACTGGACTTAATTACAAGTTCTGGCATAAATTTCTGACATGTGTGTGTGTATAGTCATACATGATTCTAAGGGCCTTTATTACTGTCTGTTGATATGGCAGAGGCGTTTCACAGACCCAACCCACTTGTGTTTGATCATAATACTGCAGAGAATTGGAGAGTATTTGAGCAGGAATACGATATTTTCATACAAGCAGCTTTTTCTGATAAAGATGCATGTATGAAGGCATTTATTTTGCTTAACTTAGCGGGGTCACAAGCCACTGAAAGAGAGCATTCATTTGTGTATGCACCAGCAGTATATGCAGAAGGGGAGAACCACCATATTGGTGTACAAGATAAATCAAGGGAGGACCCTGAGTGCTTGAAACGTAACTCTAGAGAAATGTGTACCCTCCAGACAAATATTACATTGGAGATGCACCTATTTTATACAAGAGACCAAAGCCAGGAGATACTTTTACAGCTTAAATTACTGACTTGAGAAACAAGGCTAAAACGTACAGTTTTGGTGATTTGAAAGAAGAGTTTATAAAAGGCAGGCTTGTATGTGGTGTTAATGCAGTGAGAAAGAATTTGCTTTGTGACAATGACAATGTTGAGCAAAGCTATAGAGATTTGTCAGATACATGAGCTAACGGAAAAGGCACACAATTATGCTTGCAAGTGATAAGAGCATGGTTTCGGCAGCTTCTAGAGCAAACAGACAGCATGCAGTACGTGACTAGCAGAAACAGGCCTAAGCACATGGCAGCTGCAGCCCCTGCAGGATTTCAAGGGACAGCCCGTGATTTTCCAGCAAGTTCTAAGACTAGCTCAGTAAAACGGACATGCTCAGTGCAGCATAAGGGTGAGAGTTAGCAAAACCCAAGTCAAGTCTTATTGTTGACTGCTGTAATTGTGGTGGCAATCATGAGTCTGAGAGAGAAAAGTGTTTAGCATTTGGTCTGCAATCCACCAAGTGTAAAAAATGGAACCACTTTCAAATGTTTTGTAAATCAAGCAAGCCTTATTCATTTATTAAGATCGATCACTCAAAAAAGCTAGTTGACTATACAGAAAGCTGCAACTCTACTTTCTATGTGGTGTATCAGTGGTTGGTGAAAAGGTCCAGTTAGACATTTGCTGGAAAAGAATGAAGTGTTTTGTACTGCCCTGATCAATGGTAAACCCACAGAGCTCAACTTGGACACTGGTTGAAAGTGCAATGTTATGTCAGCAGAAATATTTGCTAGAGTAAAAGCTGGTGAACAACTTAATTTGACCAGTTGTGCAAAGATTCTTGCTTATGGAGGTGAAAAGATTCGAAATGAAGGCAAAGTAGTGCTTTCATGCTATTCAGCTGGGAACAGTTATAGTTTACAATTTTATGTAGTCAGAAGACCTGTACAGTCATGATTAGGTCTCAGAGACAGTTTAAGAATGAAACTCCTTTCTTTTAGCAAAGTCGTCCATCATGTAAGCAGATGTCCTAGTTCCAGTTTCACCGATGCTATTTTCAAAGACAAGCTAGGCAAGCTTCCAGTTGTATACTCCATGAAATTAGACCCAGAGGTCAGTCCAGTGGTCATACCAGCAAGCAAAGTTCCAACAGCTATGCAGGAAAAAGTCAAGGTCTAGTTAAATAAAATGGTTCAACAAGGTGTGATTTGTCCAGTCACAGAACCAACTGAATGGATATCTTCCATGGCAGTCGCTCATAAGGAAAGCTCAGATGAAATCAGAATATGTACTGACCCAACAAACAAAGCGTTACAAAGGCCCCATTATCCTATGCATACAGTCGAGGAGGTTGCTACCCTCATGCCAAATGCCACCATTTTTTCTGTCTTAGATGCAAAGGGTTCATTTTGGCAAGTAATGCTTGATCGCAAATCTTCACTACTGACTATATTCAGTAACCCCATTTGGTAGATAGAGATTTCTCAGAATGCCTTTTGGAATAAATTCTGCCACTAAAGTCTTTCAGCGTGCAATGGAGGACATTTTTTCAGGTTATCCGTATGCTATAACAGTAGATGATTTACTAATTGGAGGGAATGGTGAAGCAGAGCATGATAAAAACCTCAGGAAAGTTCTGGACACAGCGTGTGAAGTGAACCTAAAGCTCAATCCTCTGAAATGTAAATTCAGGCTACCAGAAGTTACTTATGTTGGTCATTTATTTACCCATATAAGCTTATGACCAGCCCCTTCCAAACAAACAGCCACTCTTGAGATGCCAACTCCAAGCAATGTCCAAGCCTTACAGTGTTTCCTTGGTATGGTTAACTATTTGGGGAAGTTTATAGACTTATCAGCACCTTTAAGACACGCAAAAATGTTGCCTGGTCATGGTCAGTACAACACCAGACAGCATTTGATGACTTAACAAAAAGTTGACAGACCACTTATGTTAAGATACTATGATGTCCACAAACCAGTAATTCTTTCCTGTAATGCTTCAAAGTTCAGTCTTGGTGCAGTTATCCTTCTAGAGAGCAGACCAGTTGTCTATGCATCTAGGGCTCTTACCCAAACGGAGATGCAGTATGCTCAAATTGAGAAGGAACTTTTGGCAATTGTGTTCGCATGTTTGAAGTTCCATGATTATATTTATGGCCGAGTCATTCAGATTGAGACTGATCATCAGCCTCTAGTCACTATTTTAAAGAAGACTATGCATACAGCTCCAGTAAGACTACAAAGAATGATATTCAGATTACAAAAGTACAACTTCAAAATAGTCTATACAAAAGGCAAACTTCTTTATCTGGCTGATACCTTATCCAGATCGCCCAAGAAATACCACAGAACAGCTTGATGCAGAAAATTTTGACTGATATCACGGAGGTGAGTCATTTTCTACCAGAAGACTTGATGAGCCAAGAGATCATATGAAGACTGATCCCAGTTTTGCAAAAGCTCAACCACTTCATTAGTATTGGATGGCCGTCAAAGTAATTGTGTACCAATAGAAGTGCAACCTTATTTTCCTTACAGAGATAAGACGTTGATGGAAGATGGTATCATTTCAAAGGTCCTAAAGTTATTGTTCCTACTTCCTTAAAACACGAATACATTAAGATTTTGCATCATGGCCACCCAGGTTCGAAGCTACCAAAAGAAGGCTAAGAGGGCTAATATAGTGGCCTTCTCTGTCAAAAGACATTGACAAAGTGCTTTCATCTTGTTCAGTATGCAATAGTGCTAAACCGTATTTGCAAAAAGAGCCACTTCAGCTAAACCAGATTCCTGACCTACCTTGGTAAATAGTAGCCACTGACATATTTAAGTGAAACAATCAGAATTATTGTTGGTAGACTTTTATTCAAACTGGTTTGAGATCCATCTACCTAATCTACCATCCAGTACTGTTATTAAGTTGAAATGTCACTTCTCAGTCCATGGTAGTCCACACAAAGTTATTTCTGACAACGATGCCCAGTTTACCAGTCAGTTAATTCAGAAATTTGCAAAAGAGTGGTACTTTATCCATATTACCTGCAGTCTGGAATACCCCCAAATGGCCTTGGCTGAGCATGCAGTACAAAGTGCAAAGCAATTACTAGAGAGGTCAAAGTGTGAGAATACGGATATCTTCTTGAATTTGCTTAATCTCAGAAATAAACCCAGTGACAACTTACTTGGCTTGCCTGCTCACAGACTTCTATCTAGGCAAATCAGAACAACCTTACCTATCAGTTCCAGTTTGTTGGTGCCCAATACTAAAAACACCAGAGCAATCAAACCCCAACTATTTAACAAACATTCCTTTCAGAAGTCCAGTCCAGCTATGATAAAATGAGCATATTTCTCCATCCAATGAAAGGAGGAGAGATACTGAGGATGCAAACGGTGAAAATAATTGATTGAATTGGTCAAGTGAGAGGTATAGTTGCCGAGCAGAGATCCTACTTAGTGGAATCTGAGAGTATAGAATACAGAAGAAATCGCAGGCATCTTCTTCCAGTGCCTGAATAGATATTGCAGCATCGTACCTGTGATACAGGCTCTACATCTCAGAGCAGCCCAGACGATGTTCCTGTTGAATGACATGTCTCAGTACCTATTCCCATTCCTCATGATGTCTCTGAAGTTGAACATTCATTAATGACCGTCCCTGTTGCTAAACCCAGTTCAATTTTTTATGTCACACAATCAGGTCGCATTTCTAGACCTAAAGTAAAATACACAGCGACCTGGACATGACTGTTTTATTTGTATTTAGTTCTGTATAACTGCATGTCAAAGGATCTTTTCTGTACAACTGCATGTCAAAAAACATGGTCATTTTTAGTGCATGACTTGTTTCTCAAAGAGGAAGGATGTAGAACAGAGCGTGTGTTGTAACTAAGCATTTCAAAGTGACGGCACGTGTGGGGAGCAGTGCCATTTTTGAGAGAACAGCAAGAGTGTTAACATGTGTGAGTGCATTAGTCAGTCTGTTTACAAGTTTAAGTTACTAAGGCTCAATCCGGACGTCTTTGTATATAATAAAGCTGCCTGAACTGAACCCACAACTGTTGGTCTGTTTTTATCCTGACTGGACAAGCGACAATAGCCACACTGTCCAAGGCAAAAAACACAGCCTCTATGAAACCAGACAACATCCCAGGCTGTCTATTAAATGGTCTTCTAGAGTAAGCTGAACCACTGAGCACACTCTCCAATCTCAGTCTTAGCACTGGCCTTGTCCCAGCTGAGTGTAAAACAGCAACCGTAATCCTCTTGCACAAAGGGGGTCCCCTCAACAGACCCCAGGAACTATAGATCCATAAACCCTTACCATCTTCATCTGCAAGGCCATGGAAAGAATCATCATGGATCATATCAACAAGGATGTAGGTGACCTTCAAACTCTTGAACCGACCTAGTTTGGCTTCATTAAGGGCAGAACTTGCCTTCTAAACCTGGAAGACTTCTTTGAGAAAGGCAATCATTGCCTATCTCAATCCAGCCAAGGCCTTTGACACACGTACTCAGTAATCGTGGAGAAACTCACCCAGCTGGGAATTAACCCTTACATCACAACATGGGTTGCCAACTGGCTCACAAAGAGAAAACACATTCAAAATTGTGGATGCCAACTCTACCAACAGGGATGCCCTAGGCCCTCTACTGCTTATCTATTTTTCAGAAGTCCATCTGAAAACAGATGGCCTACTGCTTACCAGGTTTGCTGATGACTGCAAATTGGGAACAATCATCAGATCCCCCAAAGATGTCAACACACTACAAAATGGGCTTACACAGACAAATGATTGGTGTGAAAGCCATGGACGTAAACTAAACTTGAAAAGAAGCATCATCCCCTTAAGCAATGGTGAAACCCTTGCTAATTATAACATTAATATCCCCCTAAGTTCAAACCCAGTGGTGAGAGATTTAGGAAAGCAAGTTGATAGCAGCCTTAATTTTGATCACCAGGTGTCCACAGTAGTAAGAAAGGCTTTCTATGTTGCACACCTCATAAGCAAAGGTATAGCATTCCAAAGTTAAGGAGGCTATAACTCCCCTGTACAGGCTCTCATCAGAATAGTAATAGAGTACAATGCTCCCTTCTGTATGTACCTCACCAGAAAGCTGCTGCAACTGGAGACAGCCCAGATGTTTCTCACCAAGAAAATTCAGGGCCTACAACACATGACCTACACGGACAGGCTGAAGGCCCTATCACTTTACTCAATATCATATAGACTGCCTAGAGGCGACTTGTGCCTGGCCTACAATGAAGGCCCTGCACATCCACAAATCCAGTGGGACAAGATTCACTCACTCTATGGATGTTAACCTAGCCTGCGATATTAACAGGACATGCTGAAGAGATAGCTACGTCTCCTAGAGGTTGCACTCCTCTGGAATAAACTCCCAATTCATGTAAAACAGAGCTCCTTAATGACCCTATTTAAGCGTAACCTGGACAATTGGATGGAAAGCCGTAAATTTACACCAGTGGTTTCACCTATGTCCCTCTTAAACAGGGGCAGCCGGTGCTGATCTTAGATTTGTGCGCAGGGGGGGAGCTTAACCCCCTACAAAATCATAAAATACACGTACCGTTGACTACAGAATGTCATGATATGGTAAAGCTGCATAGCATGGGTGACTGACATCCCCTCATGCTATGTTGAATACATCGAACTACAGATGTCAATGTATTCAGCTTCGACCTGGCCGCAATTTCGCTGTTCCAGATTTTGGATTTCGGGTTAACCATGTGACCAGTTGACCTATGCCGTTTCAAGGTTTCAATAGTAAACCATGTATCACAGAGACCACCCCTTCTCTGGAACATGCTCCATATCCATCTGAAGCAGAATTCCTCCCTAATCTAGTTCAAGTGCAACTTGGACAGCTGGATGGGGAAACAGGAGTTTCCATCCTAGTTTGGCATCTATGCCTCTAACGGATATAGGAAGCCTGTAAATGGTTCATCTCCCAGCCCCCTGCTTGTAAATGTTTCACCTTCCAAGCCCCTACTTACACTTATCAAGGATACCAGAACTTGTCAGGGATTTGGGATGCATGGCTAGGCTTAAAAGGACTCTTGTGGTCACCAACCTAGTAAACACCTATGAACCTATATCCTCTTTGCTGGCTGGCAGTGATGGCCTGGGAACTAACCTTCCAGCATTCTCTGATGCTTCCGGCCTTGTACATCCTGTCAGAAGAAAACAGTGGCAGGCAAACTATGCAGATCCTGGACAGACCCTCACGAATGGAAACTCAAGACAGAGGTCTTCCAGAATTTGGTCCAGATGTAGAGAACACCTCAAATAGATCTAATCACCTTCTTTCAAAACAGAAAATTGAAAAAATTCTGTTTAAGATATCCTTGAAGGAGAGAGACATTCTTGTTCCCTTACACTTTCCACTGATATCAAAGGTCATTGCGGTGACCCCCACCCCATTTGTCGGGCCCAGGGAAAGTTAGTTCTCTGTTTTAATGGAATTGGCAATTACTGCAAGCTTCCTCACATGCCGGATCTGCTCAGACAGTGTCAGCAGCAATTGGTGCACTCAAATTAGAGCAATTGCAACTGACAGCCTAAATTATTCTATCTTGATACTTTTTAGGTACTTGTTCCATGAGGATGGGTAGCGAGTATTGAAGGAGGCAAGAAAACCTGCAATTAGAAAAATTGTATGTTTACAAGTGGAAGAGGTTTTTGTGGTGGTACCCAACTGATAACAGAGAACGCAGTATAGTGTCTACCCATCTGGTTTTAAAGTATGTGTGTGAGCTCAATAATGGCTTATCGTATGCATCTCTCATGGTGTAAAACTATGGCTCTAGGTGATCCATTCGAGTTGACATGTCAAAATGGACAGGAGTATTTGCCATTGATAAGTGGGTTGAGGACCTGTCCTACTTCGACCTATGCCAGAGACCCATGCTAATGGTGGGAGAGATTTATGCACCCATATTGGACATTGTATGCCCACCATAAAAAGGTCAATAAGCTACTAGGCAGCCAGTTTCCAGTTGCCTGCTTGGGATACCTGGGACAATTCTGTTGAGTGAAAGCTGGGTGCAAAACCAGTCAACCTGCCAAACATGACCTAAGCATTGCCACACTCAATATAGGTTCACTGACAGGAGACGGCTTGGAAGTGGATGACATGATAGTAAGGAGGAGGCTGGACATCTTCTGTAGCCAGTAGATAGGGTGGAAGGGCAGTGCAGTCTTAGAATTCATTTGGACTGCAGGCTACAGTTTGCCTACCCTATCAAGGATTGATATCAGAGTACAGGCAAAGAGAAAGAAATAAGGGGATCTTAAGTGAAAGGCCAGCAGTGGTAGTGTTTTAGTAGAATCTAGAACAAAAGCTCCTGTTAAAAAGGGGTCAATCATAGAGCATACAAAATACTGCATGCCAACTTGAATTAGTCAGAGGGGGTTAGAAAGGATTGGGAAGAAAGACTGTAAAAGCAATTCACAAAGAAACAATGGGGGTATATATGTATGCCTTCCAAATATGCAACAAAGTCTAGAAGACTTAGGATCTTTGCTTGGAAGTGTTTGCAGAGATATTTTATACTCCAAGCAGACTCCATATAATTTGTCCTCAGGTACACAGCAAATGTTGGAGGTGTGATTACGAAGAAAGTGGTACTTGGGAACATTTTCTGGGAATGTAATGAATTGGAATACTTTAAAAGATTCCCTGCAGACTACTTTATTAGAAATACTGGGTGAGCAAATTGGTTTATCTAGGGAAATTATTTTTCTAAGCTATGATATAGAATTAGAACTGCCTAGACATAGTAAGCCTTTGCTGAGTTTAATTATGGTGGCTGCCAAAAAAGCAATTACTAGAAAGTGGAAATAAAAGTCTAAACCAACTGTACTAGAAGTAGTGAATATAGTAACAGACATAAAACAACTAGAATTGGGATTTTTAGTAAAGGGCAGGAGCAAATTACATAGAAAAAAATGGGAATTGTGGGAACAATACATACAGGGGAGTAATGAGGTTTAAAAGGCATGATTTGAAAGAACTATGCAGTGTTTGACAATGACTGGGTAAGAGTGTAAATGATGTATAATGTTTACAACTAAAATTATGCCAATATGGTTTGTGATTTACAACGCTTGCAACTGAGATCGTCAATATGGTTTGTTTTCATTTGTATGACTGTCTGATTGCCTATGTCATAAATAATTAAATAAAAATGTTTATTTAAAAAAAGAACATTAAAGTCACTACTGTCACACCCATATCAAGCAAAGAACTACTTTAATAATCCGCCACATCATATAACAAACTTCTCTTCGTGTAGAATTGCCTTCAAAACTGAAGACCTTGTTTTCCAGACACATTTTAGCAACTCCCACAGCTCTGCAAAAATAAACACATTTCTTCCATTTTCCCCTTCCCACATATTGACTCATAATGTTATCCACTATCCTTGACTTTATTGAATATCCCTGACTTCTTTACTTGTTGAGGTAGGACTGCAGACACTGAGAGACAGTTTGATTTTCAGACTTTGTATCATTTAGAAAATGCATGCCAATTTAAAACCAGTTTGAAATTTTTTAAGTAAATAATGACATTTAAAAATCTGCATCTGATTTGGGAGATTTGTTATCAACCACTTTTTGCCTTTATCCTTGACTCGAGGTAAGAGGCTGACAGCCATGCACACCACATACAAACACTCTCTCTCTCACTGACCTGTGCATATTGAGGTCGGACTGCAGACTCTAAACAAGAACAAGCATTCTGAACTTTCGACTTTATACTGTTCAGAAAATGCATGCTAATTCAAAGCCTGTTACTCCAGCAAATTTCTATGTATATATTAACAATATATAAAATCTGAGATGTTTGTTCCCAGGTAGTTTTTGCATTTGTCTCCGATTCTTGAAATAAGAAGCTGACAGCCAAACACTCACTCTCTCATATATACTGTAACTGCCGATACTGCAGTTACTTGCTTTAGTGAGTCTGGTTTTGGTTTAAACTTTGTTTTTTTCCCCTCACTAAACAAGATTAGAAGCAACAACAGTCTGTACCTCTTGAACACCTGATCTTAGTAACAATAAATATTGTTGACTTACTTTCGGTCATACCTCAGCAGTGCAGAGTGGATTGGGTTTTTGATTTTTTTTATACCAAAAAAGACTGGATGCAAATGATACCGAAGTCCTAAGAACCTAGATGGAGACCATTCTAGATAACTACATATGGTCTGAAGGTAGTATTTTTATACAAAAAAATGGTGTAGATATGGGGCAGTGTATGCCTCCTTTTTTGCACATTTGTTTAGCATACTGAAAGAAAAGTTTTGTACTTTATTCTGAATTCAAGGACGCCTGGACATTGTATGGGTGACTCATGGATGATACTGATCCTTTTTTGGAAAGATACTGAGGACAGATTGCATCAATTCTTCCAGTATATTAA
This sequence comes from Protopterus annectens, assembly GCF_019279795.1. NCBI lineage: Eukaryota > Metazoa > Chordata > Ceratodontiformes > Protopteridae > Protopterus > Protopterus annectens. The sequence goes on along the minus strand of NC_056735.1, from coordinate 1,242,835,751 downwards.
CAACTCGACCAGGTTCTTGAAATTTACTTTAAACATAACCTACGACCATACGTGCTATCTGGATGCAAACATTTCTATTGATCAGGCAAATGTTTTGTCAGTAATCTTCAGAGAAAACCCACTTACTCAAACACTTTGCTTCACTTTGACATTTATCCTATTTACCAGAATAAAAAGCTTTGGTTAAAGGGCAACTGGTCAGGATGGTGAGAATGATCTCGTCATTAGAGACTTTTTTATGGAAGGGGAAAAATAAAGGTCTATGTTCTCAACAGAGAATACCCTAAACCCTTTTTGGAAATTTTTTTTAGAAAGTGTACAAGAAAAGGGTACAAGGCTTTTATAGACCATAGTTGGGGATAGACAGCCAAGTGATGTCCAATTTGAGGTACAATGAAAACACATTTCAAAAGGGATATATCCTCACTTTTAATAATGTTTCACAGAGACATACACATTAACCAACTGGAAAATTTTTGAAATGGGAGGCATTGAGCAATCTAAGATAGATAATGACCCAAAATTCACCGTCAGCAGGGGCTGGAATGTTACGAAATTATTTGGAAAATGTGAACATGCAGAAAATGTATGAAACTAATAAGGGACTCATGTCCAAATGTGGATGTTGTTCACAATCCCCTTCAACTATAGAAGATGAAAGTGTGTATTACCTGGGGTATGGTACAGTCAAATGCCCAAAGACATGCGACTAATTGAAAAAAATGGTTGTTTACATTGCTTTGTGCAAAGTATGTAACTTTTTTTACATTCGGAAAACTGAAAGGCCTTAAAAGTGAGAATATATGAACACTTACGAGATATCAAGAAACATGACTTGAGAAGTGCCCTCTGGAGACGCATCAAGTCATGAGTGGCATAACTTTGGCTTTTTGCACTGGACACTAAGACCTGAGAGAGGCCCTTTAAAAATTATACTGGAAAAAAAGGAAACAGAATGGCAGCTAAGAACAAATGCAATGGGTCCAAAAGGGTTAAATGACCAAATATCTAGAAGTACTTTTCTTGAAATTAAAAATTAGTTGAAAAAAATGCCTTCCTGTATGTTTATATATTGTTTCTTTTTTTCAGGATGTTTTATGAGTTTTACATGTATTGTTTTTGTATCACAGTTTTTTTCATATTTATCATACCATACTTTACCTAACTACACCTGAAACTTTGATTAAGGAAAGAACTGTTTAACGTTTTTAATCAATACTGATTAAGGGGAGTGGAGTTTTAAGAGCTATAAAATTCAGTGCTGTCTGTGCATATCACTCTGATGAAGTTCTGTACTATCAGGATGAAAGTGCTCAGTTTTACTCACCGTTTTTAATAATAAAAGTGTTTGTGATACAGTTTGTGACCGGCTTTGGTCTAATTCATTTTATTACTACTTCCACTGGATTTTCTGTTATCACTGGTAATACAGCTCATTGGTGGTGACTGAAGCAGCAGGTGCTGGCGCTTTGAAGTGTGCTTTTCATTACCAAGTTATTTTGGTTTCCCAGCCATGCTTCAGGGTGAATGAAAACAGGCTTACCTGAAGATATAGACTTGTATCTGAATTCCGACTGGTTAATTCTCCTCTGGAAGTTGGTCTCTAATGGTCCCCCTTTCTCTCTGTGCCAGTTGGCTATAATTGTGATTTGGGAGACAAAGAATAGAAAGTGGAACCCACTGGTGTCAGAAGCAGAGCAGACAAACATTATTTCAGTTCTATATTAAATGCAGAGCTTTTCGTACAATGTGCTGCACTTGAAAACTAACGTATGACCTTGTACACTTGCCTGTTCAGATACCACATGACTTGGGTGCTGTCTGCCCAGGGACCTGGAGACCATAAGTGGTGAAGAACTAACTTTTTAAGGCCTAAATCACTGCAAATATTTCTTTTATGATTATGTGCTCTGTAGTGTCGGAAAGGCACCATCTTCCTTGCACGTGAACTCCCTGGACACTTCCCACCATGCAAAATCTGACAAGTCTGTCTGGACTGACAACTTGCATCAGGACAGAGAAGGGTAGGTCTGGTTTGAAAGACAACAGAACTCTTCACCACTATAACTTATTTCACAATTCCAGCACTGATACCTGGAACTCTAAAGGATGCAGGTGCTGTGACCAACAATTTTTAAGTACCACTGAATCTTTCTCATATGGCGCATTTCCTGTTGTATCATGACAATTGGTGATGGCATGACGCCTAGAATTTTGAGAAACTCTCTTGCGGAGGCAGCTTTGTGAAGAGAGAAATCCATGAAAATGTTCTTATACGTCTTGAGGTAGAAAGACCATCCTTTTTTTCTGTGTCTATGATATACCACAGGAAGACCATTTCTGACATGGTGCGAGACATAACAGTTCAACTTGAAACACAGGGAAGTTAGAATGGTTGAGACCTTGTATAATGATTCTAAGACCTGGAAACTGACTCTGCCAAAATCAGCAAGTCATCTAAAGGGAAAGTGTGGATGCCCTGGGTCCCTGCTGTAAGCCAGGCACATTGCAAATACTCTTCTACCACAGTAGACATCTGAAAGGGCAATGCAGAAAACTGATATTGTGAGCCACACAGCAAATCTCAGATATTTTCTTAAGCTGGGAGCAATTTGAACATAAGTGTTTTTCAGCTCTAAAGTCATCATGAAACAGTGTTCCATAAAGGTCTAAAACTGTCTTGCAGGGTGAATACTCCGAATTTTGGTACTTTCAGAAAGGTATTCTGATAAGACAAATCAAACACTGGTTTCCAAGCTATATCCTTTTTGGGTACCAAAAGATTCTGGAGTACAATCCTTTTGTCATGCAAGAACTGGTTTTATAACCCATGCTTGCAATGTCTGAAAGTACAGGACAGAACTGATGTGTCTGTACTGGCAGGTGCAGAGGAGAGAACGGATGTGTCTGGACTGGCAGGTGCAGAGGTATTCCCCTTAGGGAAGGATTTTCTGTCCACTGCCAAGAATGTCACTCTCTGAATTATTCTCAGCACCCATTTGTCTGAGACTATTTGTGGCCAGGCTATTGGGTTGAACAAAACCATTGAGGAAGGGGAAAGGGGAGAGACACAGGACGGAGGGATGCCCCAGTCTCAAGAGTCTTTCTTTAGCAGGGGAGTGATACTTTTTGAGAAAGGAATGCATTCATTATGCTGCCATTTCCTCTTGATGCCCCGATTCTTGTTAGGCTGGGAATTTTGTTTGTTCTGCCCTTTGAATTTGGTCACCTTGTTAGGGGAGAACCTGGGAATAAGAATGAATCTGGGTAGCAGCAGGACCAAACACAAATTCAGAGCTTGAAAGGAGCATTCAAAATCTCTTGTATCCTCAAAATTGTAACCAAGCATTACCTCTCAAAACAACAGAAGCAGCTGCACTTCCAGAAATTGTGTCCACACCTTCCATTACACTTCTCAAAGCATATTTCGAACTCTGAGTCGCACCAGAAACAATCTCATTCATATAACACTTCTGCTCAGTAAGCAAAGATGTAGGAAAGTTATCTAAACTGGAAGTACATTCTAAAATAAGTACCACAAGTCGAGACAATTTAGAACTCTAAACATTAAATTACTAGACTAAGCCAACCCCCCCCACCCCCGCCCCCCCAGAAATTCTAACCACATGCCAATTTTACCCTGGAGAGTGTAGTGTTGCTAGAGGAATTGCAGCTGGATCAGCTGACAAAGGAACAAAGTGAGATGCAAGATCACTGTACACCTTGTGTTCCCTCATAGCCTTTTTAGGAACTGGTTAACTAGCCAAAGGGTTTTCATCCAGTTTTGCAGACATCTTCGGTTGCAGGTAACGGTGGAGCAACAGCCACAACACTTGGAATCATATACTCATTAAGATCATTAACTTTGCCAATCACTTGTGCAGCCCCAGATGATTTCTAGTCAAATACATCCCCAAACCTAGCTAGCATCTGTGGAATGGTGAACACCTGCTTGGGTTTTTGAACCTGTTCATCTTCCAAAGAATCAGACTGGAAGGACACTGTCGGCATTGGTGTAAAAGTCAAAATCTGCAGTCATACACTGATCTCTAGAGAAGGTAGCCCTATAGCCTCTGAGATTAGCTAACTGTAAAACACACTTAGCAAAGAAAAACACATCATTCCTATATACGGTAATAACCCAGTTACCTGCAGTGTGATGACGTTTTTGTTTCTTCTTACTGTGAACTTAAGTGAATAAAATATATGGGGACACAGTATTATGCCTGGCAAAGAGTTTCTTATTCCAGACCACTCTTACGCCTAAAGGGGTTAGTTCTTTTGTATCTGAAACAGCTATTGAACAGCTTTGAAAGATGTCTCTCACCCCTCATGCCATACAGGGCAGTGGGCTCACTACACAGTTTAATAGGGAAAAAAGTAAGTAGTCTGTGGGTTAAGTTTAAGGCAACAAAAACAGATTCACAAACCACAGGCTAAGGCACATTTTTGTTGATTTTATTCTTTTTAGGTGCATCTAGATTTGACTGGGGGGGGGGGGGGGGCAGCCACATCAGGATTCATCAAGTCAAGGGAAAAATAACAGCCAGAATAACATACTGACACCACTGAGGGCTAAGAGCAGCAATTACAGAAAATATAACATATCCCCAGAGTAAAAAGGGCCAAACTGCATAGCACATAGCAGAAACAGTTTAAAATGTGCTAAGCCCTAATCTACAACCAGCACAGTGAAGTAAACAGCACACCCTGTTATAGTACCAAGTAAAATTATCTTGTCCAAACAGTGCAAAAAATCAAATATATGCCCTTAAACAGAAACCTTTTTTTAAACAGCATAGATATAACCATCTACTTAGAGATACCATCGTCAGAAATAAAATTCTCCACAGAAAATCCAAATAATCTGCTGTAAAATCACAATTTTTAACAATAAAATGGCTATAACAGTTTTAAATCAGTAATAAATATATAAATGCAGAAAAAGTAAAAAAAAAAAACAATATTTTCCTGTCAGAACTTCAAAATGAAGCAGATAAACAGAAACAGGTGCAATTAAATTGCGGCTCAACATGCACAAGATGTCCCTAGTGTTCAAATAACACAGAACTTCAGTTTCCCAGTACACATCAAACTTTAGAAAAGACCCAAAGCTGCTTTAAATCAGTATTAATCATACAAGCAACACAATAGATAGAAATCTTAGAAGAATTAACAGAAGTAAAAAATAGGAAGCATATTAAAATAAAGTTAAAATAAATATACATTTTGGTACTTGCGTATCATCACAACCTGATATTTGTGATTGTGAAAACCGCATAAAGATCTTGAAATAATGTCATTAATGTTAGCAAAATGTATTGTAACATGTGTCCTTGTACCACAACATTGTCTTTTCTGTAGTGATGGCAATAACATTGAAAAAACATACCGTTAGTCTTTCCACACTTCACTGGCAGCATTTCTCTTTCAAGTCCACCTACTGCGTGGTTCTTTCTCAGACCAGCACATATCGTGAAAAAACTGTAATGTGCAATTATTTCAACATGCATGCCATATTGTACTGTCCTGAAAATGGGAGTTGAGATGACCCGAGCGGTATGTGAGGAAAATGTAGTGGCTTTTTGTGGGACTTGGTTTCAAAAGAACAGAAATGCACCCTGTTAGTTTTTTTCTTTCAATCCTGCACATGTTGTGTTGGTCCCAGGAATGTATGAGTGTTTTACTGGTAAAAGTATCACGTCTGTAGATGTTGCTTTCTCCCCCTTTTTTGGTTGGAGTGGGAACTGTCAGCTGCTTTTTACCCCCTTTTCGGCTGGCAAGGGAACTGTCAACCTTTAAAAACAGTTCTGGGCAAGGGAATATGCTGCAATACATTATCAGACATCGCTTTTGTTGCCACTAAAAAAAAAAACATTCAGTGTGCAGACTTACAATAACCGACATGCTGGCAGTCAAGTGCATAAAGAAACAACCACCGTATGTTTTTTTTTACTTTTCAGTGATAACACTCCCAAAAACAACTGGAACTGTTACAGAAAACAGAATATTTAACATTTTGAAAACATTAACCAACATATTGCCTGATAGTCAACCAGCCGGTATTGCCATCAAAAATCTGGTTGCGATAATACGCAAGTACCTACATTTTTAAATAAAACAGAAAAAAATAGAATGCTGGAATCCACCAATTTAGGCTGCTGAGGAGATTCAACTGTGTAATTACTACACCTGGCACTAAAGACTGAACTGACTTCTTGTGATAAGGGTTAGGCCTCCCCTGATGAGCGGGGCTTAGCCAATCCCCTATCACAGGGTGCAAGAGGAAGGCATTCTGAGAGCTGGAAAGCAGCAAGTGTGGGTTTGTGCAGGCAGTGCAAATGATAAACACAGAAAAATACGTGACATTTGTAATGTATGTAAATGAATAAAAATGTAATATGTTTTCTTTATTAACATAGGTGTGCCTATGTCATAAGTGATAATTTAATAAAAATGTTTAAAAATATCTGCTTGGCAGATTGAGACTGACTGCTCTGCTTTTTGAAAAGAAAAAAAGAGAAGCAAAGGATTTTGAGGCTTTAGAAAACGGAGGCTGAACATTTTTTGTAGATTCCTGAACAAGTATTCCTCTTTCATCAAATTGTTTGAGATCTGGGAAGTGAAAGCCCCAAAATGCACCTTTTGTCAGCAGAAGTTTAGGATTTTCAGATTTCACTTACAGTAATCAATAGCGACAACAGCAGAATTAAAAAAAGCCCTAATATATGTAGATGGTAAAAAGACAGACTCCCAGACACTGTCAAAAAATTCAACACATATACAAAGAAACAATGGAGATATATGTGGCAAAGTCTAGAAGATTTAGGATCTTTGCTTAAGAGGTGTTTTCTATAGGTATTTTATACCCCAAGCAGAGTGCACAGAATTTTTCCTTAGGTAGACTGCAAATGTTGGGGGGGGGGGGGGGGGTGATGGAAAGAATGAGGTAATTGGGAACACATCTTTGGGAGTGTAATGAGTTGGCAAACACTAAATATTCTCTGCAGACTAATCTATCAGAAATACTGGGTGAGAAAACTGGTGTAAGGAAATTTTTGAGCTGTGACAGCAAATAGTAATTGTCTAGCCATAGTAAGGCCTTGCTGAGTTTAAATTCTGGTGATTGCCGCAAAAGCAATTACCAGAAAAGGGAAATCAAAGTCTAAAGCAACTGTACTAGAAGTAGTAAATATAGTAACAGAGAAAAATGGAAGTAAGATCTTTGGAAAAGAGTAGGAGAAATTACATAAAAATGGGAATTGTGGGAACACCACATGCAAAATAATGTTTTGGAGGAGGAATGAGGTTTAAGGAAAGGTAGGAACAGAATGAGCTATGTAATGTTTGTACGGCAATGACTGGATAAATAAGTGATGTACAATGTTTGCAACTGAAAATGTCAACATGGCTTGTTCTCATCATAAATAATAATTTAATAAAGATTCAACATATGAGTCTGACAGTTTAGAATTATGAAGGCTAATGCTGAAGAATAAATTCTCCTACCAAATCTACCACAAGCTTTTCCATCTTTATTCAAAAAGAGAGGCATAGGCATTTACCAGATGTTTGTTACCAGCATGGCAAGTAGTAGAAATAGCTGCAGGATTAGATCTGGGATGAAAAAATAACTATTTTAAAGACATAGGGACTTCATAAAGTCTGTCAACTTTTTTAACTCCTGAACATTGAGTATCTGGCTTAGTACAAGCTACTTCAAAATACATCCTCTAAAGCTGGCAACAGAGGAGGAATTGGTGTAGAGACTGGCAAAATAAATTTTTCTCAGAAATATCATGAGGAATGTGTTTAGAATTCCTCCTTCTGCCTCTTCATCAGATGGAGAAGTCTCTACATTTGAGGGAAATTGATGACTTTTTTTTACCTCCAAAAAGGTTGTTATTTTTACAGACTAATAACTCTTGAGCCAGAGAAATAAATTACTCCTGAATAAGAACCTTGTGAGAAAAAAGATCATTAAGCTTTTGTTTCTTCTTTTCAGGAAGATCTTTAGAAGGGTACTGATTCAAGGATGGTATCTCACACTGTGGAACAAGTCTCTTCCCTTGGCTATACAAGGATGGCACTCTCTGCTGACACTCCAGAGACTAAAGTGTCTCTCCCATACTTGGTAAGGGCGCCTGAACAACTGCAGAGGATGAAGCTAACTTCTAGTCCACTGTGACTGAGGGGCACTACACCAGAGTGATTGAGGGAAAAGTGAGAGGTTCAAGGAACAACCACACAGCAGTCACTCCACCAGTGGCTGAGGCAATGATTCATCCAGTATGTACAACGGCACCTGCATAAACTTCTTTTTCTTGGGTCCTGTGGGAGTAAAAACCAAGGTACCACTAACTTGTTCCATGTTCAAATGGTTGCCTAAACCATGGCAAACAGTGGTGGAAGGAGACAATAATTTTGGTACGTTTGTCACACAGTGTGTACAAAAGCACCAAGAACACTTAAATTCCCTTTCGAGTACATAAGTCCATATAAGAGACCGTAAAAGTTGCATACATAGTATATTTTTCCCTAGAAATGGTGATCAAATACCTAATAAGCCATGTCAGACAGCTAGATAACAGCTATTGCTGTTTCCAAAAAGATACTAAAAAGATAGCTAACTGCTGGTATTAAAGGGTCATGGCAGTACTTTAAATAAAAAAGAAAAATTGAGGAAGGAATTCCATGAAAAGAACTTATTTGTCAAGCAATGGAAGAACCAGAATGTTAACCCCCTGAAGCCAAGGAGAAGCACTCTCAAAGGTTGCAAGAAAGTACTGCAGAGTTTTGGCATTCAGGCTGCTGTTTTTCTCCCATTAGCTCGAACCAACAGCAGTCTGGAGTATGTGTGGAGGAAACCAAAAGCTTTGGAAGACTGACAGGATATAACCCATATAGCAAAGACTTCCACACCAGTGATTTAGGATGAATAACATTTTTTAAAGATAGCAGTACACAGCAGTACAAGTGGTAAGATGCAATGCAAACAACAACATCTTTTGCTCAGAGTATAAAATGGATACTAGAGAGTGTATTGACCAAGGACAACAGATGTACAGCCATTTATTCAGAATGAGATGCACAAGTGCATCAAAAGGACAACATGAACATAGGGCAGGCTGAGAGAGCAAGGTGAGCTATGCACTAGTAACAAATTTCATTTGTAAATGTGAACTGACAGAGCCATAAACATAATGTTGTTTAACAACGAAGCAGTAAAGGCATGAAAACAAAAGAAAAGTACAACAGACAAAAGATGTTACAAATCTTAGTTAAATGTGTGCTTTATTATATATAAATAATGCAGGCATACCTACACACACACACAGGCAAGTACATATCACGAGTAATAACTGGCTAGTGCTTGAAATATTATACTGGAGCTTACTTACACAATGTATTTAATAAAATAATGCAATTACCACCTAAGGATGGGCAACAAGAGGTGGCAATGTTAAAGCTAAGAGATGCAAAGATACAGTAGAACCATTCATAGGGCAGCAGAAACGCTACTAGCTGTAGGTCAAATAAAGCAGTTTTGATATTAAGCTTTTGTAAGTCTGGAACATATCAGTTTATAGAGTATGCCAATGAAAAAGTTATGTACTTACCATAACTTGGCATCCGTGTTATCCTATGTCACTATTCATCACTGTTGGGTCTCGGATCTGACATCAGATCCAAGCCGCCAACCTCAGACAGCTTCTAGGCTCAAGCTCCTCCCACTCCCATGATCCCTTGCTGCCCTCTTACCTCTGAGATCGAGTCTGCTCTAAGTGAGAAAGTAGCTAAGGAAGACCTTAACAGACAGGACATCTCTACATCCTCTAGATCACACAGGATGGGTGAAGGAGAGAGGGATAGTGATGAATAGTGACATAGGACAACATAGATCCCAAGTTATGGTAAGTACATAACTCTGATGTTATCCATGTCACTATTCCTCACCCTTGGGTCAGAGTCCCCAGCTACTCTGTTCTGGAGATAATGTCAAGCTTGTAGTGACTGACAAAAGTGTGAGAAGACCAGGTGGCTGCCACACAAATGTCTTCTATGGAATAACGGGCAAGATAGGTAGCTGACACAGCCATTGACCTAGGGGAATGAGCTCTGCTTGGATGTGGTAAGGATAAGCCTTTGGACGAATAGGCGAAGGAAATGCACATCGAAATCCAACAGAAATAGTTATTTTGGAAACCACCTGACCCCTCCTGTTAAGAGAGAACACCACAAACAGCTAGTCAAGACCTGCAGAAATCTTTCTATCCAAGTAGAATCTTAACTGCCTATGCACATCTAGCATATGCAAGAGATATTGTCCTTTATTAGCAAAACGTGGGAAGAAAACTGACAACTGAATTGACTGGTTCAGATTTGCTTTCACGTTAACCTTAGGCATGAATGAAGGCTTAGTTTGCAGAGCCACTCTGTCTTTAGGAAAAACTATGAAAGGCAGTTTGATGGAAAGAGCCTGCAATTCTGAAACTCTCTTAGCTAAAATTATGGCTACTAGAAAAGCAGTCTTTCATGACAAGAATTTGATATCACATGTGGCAGCAAGTTCAAATGGACTGTGTGTGAAAGATTGCAGCAAAAAGGAAAGGATCTTTGACAGGAGGTCAGAGCAGAAAAAAACATTTCAAAACCACCTTACACAAAAGGAAATGTTAGGTTCCTCGCAAACATGAAAGTTGGAGATAGCTGACAACTGCACTTTGATTGTAGAGAAGCTAGCACCAGCTTGAAAGAGCAAAGACAAAAAGAGCAAGATATCTGAAATGGGAGCCGAAGTGGGATCCAAATTTGCTGCTTAGCCCAAACAGAGAACCTTTTCACTTTCTGGAGTAAACCTTTCTAGTGGAAGCCTTCTGAGAGGCCAGAATAATGTTCTTGACAGGAGAAGCCAGCCTGAACTGTTTCAAGATTACCAGAAGTGGATAAACCATGCTGTCAGATAAAGCATCTGGTGGTTGGGCATCTGAAGCTGAGAGGGATGGGAAATTAGATTCGGAATGGGATCTAGTACCCAAGGGGAGGGGGGGTACTTCAAATGAGACCATAGACGGGGGAACCACACCTGTCAAGGCCAAAAGGGGGCGATGAGGATCAAGGTGGCCTTGAGGTGATGAGCTTTCTGAAGTACTCTGGAAATGACAGGTAGAGGAGGATAGACATAAAGGAGACCCACAGGCCAATCGTGAACCACAGCATCCCTGGGGGATTTCCTGTCTGGGGGAATCAAGGCAAAATACCAGCTCTATTTGTGGTTGAGAGGGGAAGCAAACAGATTGCAGCTCAGCTGACCCCAACAAAGGAAGATCTCTTCCACCAGAGAAAGGATTCAAGGACCACTCTTGAGGACTCAGGATTACCCTGCTGAGTCTGTCTGCTAGTACACTGAACTCTCTGGGAATATGTGTTGCAACAAGAAAGCACTCCAAGGACACCACCCATTCTCACACCCTCATGGCCTCAAGACAAAGCAGATATGAAAGTGTCCACCTGCTTGTTGATGTACCACACAATAGGCATGTTGTCCGTGTAAACTGCAATGGTACCTGGAGTGAGGCAGTCCTGAAAGGCATGCAATGTGAGGAGGACTGCCCTCATCTCCAGAACACTGACATGCAGTTTGGTCTCTGCAGCGCACCACATGCCTTGGAGCAGCTTGGCCTGAAAATGCCCCTCCACCCCAGGAGGGAAGCATCCAAGGTCACTGTGGCACTGGAGGGAGGAAGAGAGGATGGTCTGCTTGCGAAAAGGTTGGGAGAATGAATCAACCAAAGAGATGATGCCTGCATACTAATGTGAGAAGGATCGGGGTTGTCATCAGATGATGCAGGGAAGACCACTGAAACGCTGGAGTCCACTGCAGAACTCTCATGTAGAGCCTGGCTAATGGGACCAAATAGATCGCTGCCGCCATAGACGCTAAGGCCCTGAGAATAAGGTGGGCCTGAGGATGAGTCTGATCTAGAAGGCATTGGACATGGGTTCTGATGAGATGTATGCAATTGAGAGGTAGCTCTGCAATCTCTGACAGTGTCCAACTGGATCCAGATGGATTCCAAATTCTGGGATGGAATCAAGTTCGATTTGGAGAGATTCACTGTAATCTCTAACTGGTCAAATAGTTGGAGTAGGTACAGAGGCAGTGGCCAGACTATGCTTCATGGGAGCTGTGAGGAGCCAATCGTCGAGGTACAGAAACACTTGGAATCTCTGCAGTCTCAGGTGGCTGAAACCACTGCCATGCACTTGAACATCTGGGGGGAGGGGGGCTGTGGTGAGGCCAAAGGGCAGGGTTCTGAACTGGTAGTGACTGGCCCCTACTCGAAAGGGAGATGTCTCATGGAGCACTTGTCTAATTTTATATGATAGTGTGTGTCCTGGAGATCCATGGAGCACATACAATCGTCCTTGTGCAACAGAGGCACGATGGACTAGACAGTGACCATCCAGAACTCGGACTTCTTAAAAGAGGGATTGAGATTGTGGTGGTGCAGGATTGAACACAGGTCCCCCATCTTCTTTGGCACCAAATGAAGCAAGAGTAAGTTCCAGATTCTCAGTGTCCTGGGGTGACCTCTTGGATGGCTCTCTTTCGAAGTAGCTTGAGCACTTCTTTCTGAGCTTGTTTCCTCTGACTGGGTGGTGCATTGGGGAGGTACTTCCTGACCGGATGAGGAGACTGAGAAAAGGGAATAGAATACCTCCTGGAAATGATGTTTAGCACCAAACAATCTTTTGTAATACTTGTCCAGGCCAAAGGGTGCAGAGACAACCCCTGACTGCCTTCTCGGGCAGGACAGTCAGGCAGCACTTCAGCGGCACTACTGGGGCTTCTCAGAGAAAGGCTCCCTGGAGCTCTGATTTTTGCGGACCCCCTCTGCCCCTGGGGCAGCATCTGACATTGAACCCTCTCCCCCCACCTCCAGAGGAGAGCTCATCCTGAGTGACTGGAAAGGCAGACTGACTTGTGAAACCACATTTTCCCAACCCCTCCTGCATCTTGGAAAAACAGCGCTGAGGGGTGGAAAATCTGATTTCCTCAGTCGACAAGGTCTTGCCCTCCTGCTCACTGCAGGTACGAGTCTCTATGACAGACGGGCAAAACAGGGTAGAACCACAAATCCACAAAGACACAGCAAGGTGTGATGCCAAATAGCAATGCCTGTGATGACAACTCGAGAGGCACCTTCCGTAGCATTGGCAATCAGCCTCACTGATAAATTAGTCAGGGAAGAAAGTGTGGATAGTTTGGGGGACACCTTACTTAGTTCCCCGGCAGGCAGTACCTCAAAAAGGGATACCGTAAGCTCCTTGACCAAGCCCCTTTGTAGCCAGGTGAAATGTACCAGGTAGTTGAGCACCCGCAGATCGAATGTAGCTGGGGCGAAAACCACTTTCTATGCCTGTCAATCGTCCAGGACTCATGGCTGGGGGGAAGGACAGACCTGATCTATTCTGCCAGCTTCTTCTTAGAGATGATGGCTACCACGATTGCATAGACTGGCACTCTTCTAGACCAAAACTTTTTGTCAGAATGGGGATTAAGGAATTTGTCTGTGCATTTAGGAACCGGCTACTTCCATGTCCTGCTGGCAATAAGGTCTACAAGTTTGTCTGCAAGGGGGGGGGCCCAGGAGGGAGATGGTCCCATCCTGAAAGCCTTCAGAAAGACTGACAGCTCAGAGGATGGGTGAAGGGAAGACTAACCGCCCTTAAGCTTAAGAATTTCCAAAATTTCCCCAAAGGAGACATCCTCGGGTGGAGCTCTGGGGGACCTATCCCATTCATAGAGTTCTGTATACTCGGTGAGTGACTCAGTAGGGGAGCTCAAATGTCTCCTCTTACATGATCTCTTCTGAGAAACCTCCTCCAGGTGTGCCTCAGGGCAGGATTTGGAAGACAGGGGGACCCCAAATGGGACAACTCCCACCTGAAGGCTGGATAGATAAGGCTGACCTGTGACAGAAAGAGTGGGGTTCACTCAGAGGGGCTGGGATGGTCCCTGGAAGGCAGGGAAGAAACTCTGGGAGGAAAAGGTCCTCTCTATGACCTGGATAATGCCCCATCTGCACTACTGGCAGGAAAGCCCACCTGAGCAGAAAGACCACGGCAGGCAAGCACATCCTGGCCTCTGGATAGTACTGGCTCCAAGCTGTCAAGGGAAAAAGCACCAAGGGGAAGGAACCTCTGCCTAAGGACTCCAGGTAACCGCTCAGGCCCAGGACTCCGCCTGTCCTGGGGAGGCCGAGCAGTAGTAGTCAGGGACTCAGACAGGGTAGGGACGGAAAGGTCCCTGGGGACCCCCCCCTTTCTCTCTCTCCTGTGCGAGATGGACATAGAACACGAGAATCCCTAACTCAATCTGAGCCTTGAGGAAATGACATCATCCTGTACATATCGGAAGGGAGCAAAATCCTGGAGGATCTAGAGGAGGATTAGGAGGACCTGGCCGGGGATGGCTGTTGAGATTCCAAGGACCTCCTCTAAGGAATGACTCCTATGCTTGGACATAGCAGGGGACTGCCCCAATCTGGAACCGGAGGGAGAATCCTCTATAATAATAGAGGGATCCGACACTGAGCGCAGATTTAACCGCCTTGGATCCGAGGACAAACAAGGATCCAAAAGCAAGGATCCCACATGACTCAGATCCATGGCTGGTCTGGATCTGACCAGATTTGAAGGCCTCGATCTGAAGACCTTTGATCTGGGAGTGGACTCCCATGACCCAGGATCAGAGGACCTTGGAACAGAAGATCTGGATACATGGGGGAGTTGCGGGGCCTAGGACCCGAGGACAATGGAACGAAGCACTAGGATCCGTCCGTCGTGCTTTTTTTGAGGAGGAAGACCCAGGGAGTTAAGGGACCTTCCTTTTGTGCTCGGAGGGCCCAGACGTGGCGGGGGACTGAGCCAAGGGACCCCCTTGAGCCAACCCTTTTATAACAGGAGCTTGTTTCAGCATGCGTCCAAAGCCCTGAGGTTGAAAGCTATACAAATGTCGCATTCAACCTTCAGGTGACTGGCGCCCAAACAATAAAAACACTCCTCACGTGAATCGGAGACGGGCATCTTCCAACCGCACAAGGAGCGCATTTTAAAGCCAACTGGCTTATCAGACATGGTGCAGCCAAAGGGACATGCAAAACACATAACCAGTAGAACAAGCCCAGGTCAAAACTGGAAAAAGTCAACAAACAAACGTACACCAAGCATTAACCAACTACAAGACTATCTACTAAAAAAATGCCACCAAACAGCAGAAATAATGGCCATTACAAAAAAACGCTGCCAAAAAACACACACACACAGGCTAAAGAATGGAAACAAATGGGAGGGGAGGGACTAAAATTACCAGTACTAAGAGCAACATTAAAGAAAACACTAAATTAGAAGAAAAACTACTGACAAAAGGTTTGAAATAAAGCTACTTATCCCCACTGGAGACTCGAGCCAAAGAATTTGTGTCTGAAGCTTAGCGCAGCAAACAAGATCTGAGGGGTTAGAGGGCAGCAAGGGATCATGGAAGTAGGAGGAGCTTGAGCCTAAAAGCTGTCTATAAAGTTGCTGGCTGGGATCCAATGTCAGATCCAAGACCCAAAAGTGAGGAATAGTGTGACATGAATAACATCAGAGCTATAAATGCAGTTGCAGGAATTTCTCATTGTGGCAGCTTCAACACTGACAATCTAATGTGTGGAGCTAAAAATGGACATCAGCGTGCATTACCTCTGTTTAACTGACCCTAGGACAAGCATCCTTGCTGTGGCAACACAAGATGGTATCTTGCAAGTTGTGGTACTGATGTGGATAAATAATCTTAACACAAAAATGTTTCACAGTTAAAAAAAAAAAAAAAAAAAAAAAAAATTAATTTTTCACTTTCTTACGTCCAATGTAATTTACAGGATTAAAAGAGAAGAGTCTACTAAAAATCATCTCACTGCACAAGTCATTGTTTTTGATAAAAGTCATTCATAAGTATTTAATTCGGATTTCAGAAACCTGTACCCACCAAGAAGCAGTGCTAATGCAGATCTGAAAATGGGTTCTCAGGTACTCTTCCCCCAACAGGCTGTATAACGTTTTGAAAAAGCTATAAGCTGAAATTTGACTGTGGATTTTGCATTCAACAAATTTTGAAAAGGGAAACGGAAAGAATGTCTGATGAATATTAAGATTACTTTATCAAAATAAGAAATTTCTTACATAGTACTTATATAATCCATCTTTTCACATAGTAAACAACCAAGAATGGGCTTTGTCTCATTCAGTCTTCACTGCCATAGACTGGATATAAAGGAGCAGCTAAGATCTGCAGAGTATACAGTGAGATGATGCGAGTGCTCAGTCTTTGTGGTCTGCAGATGATGCTTTCTTAGCCAGAAGAGATTATGACCTCCCAGTGTGCACAAGAGTGACTTGCTGAGGAGTGTGAAGAGGCTGATGTAAAAACTATTACCTCCAAATCAGAGGTTATTTATTTTCACCCAGATGAGAGTGCTTTGTTCTTCTCAGGTGAGAAAGGAGTAGCTAACCTCAGGGTATAAAGATGTTTCAAGTACAATGGAGACTTTCACAAGTGATGGCATAGAAGCTGTACAGACTGATCAACGGGTTGATGCAGTGGCAACTCTACTACAAGAACTACACTGGAATGTGGTGGGGGTAATCACAGCTGGGTAATAACGTGAAGCTCTGAATTTACCAGTCAATCTATACTCATCCTCAATGGATACAGGCAGCAGAAATAATGTTCTTTCTTGGGGTAGCTGGGGTCAGCCACCATGACAAAGAAGCTTGGCAACTAGGAGAATATCTGTATTTTAGTCACCACACTTCTGGGCTGACATCAGAACAAATGGTTTTGGCACCTTGGGAGAATGCCCTTGGGCACCTCCCACGGCCTGCATATCAAACAGCATACTAGGAGCAGGCCCTATATGGCAGACCTTGGGCATGTTGGAAGGATTATATCTCTCAGCTTGTATGGGAATGCCTAGGGATCCCAGCGGATGATCTGGAAACAGTTTCTTGGGACAGGAAAATTTGGCTACCCTTCTCAACTTGCTACCACCAAAATCACCAAGACAAGTGGCTTACAAAATGACAGTATAATATGAACATGTAATTCCACAAGTAGCAAATGTTGACAGAAAACTTTAATTTGCTGAAAAAAACCCCACAAAGAATATACTGGAGTATTCAAACATAGTTGGCTGCCATACAAAAATAGCACAAGTTACACTGCCATCTCTTTGATCAGATTTTATGTGGAAGACCTAGAACATGTTAATCGAAAATCAATGCAAAATGATCAGCACACGATGACAGCTAGATAATGAGGCAGATGAATTCTGGCTACAAGTGAAGCCTCCAATGGGCATAAAGGTATGAAGGCAGTAATCTTACATTGTGTAACGATAAGAGCAGTAAAATAAGCATTGAAGGCAAACATTAAAGCCAATACAAGCAGTGTCAAAGGCTGATGTGAAGGTATAGTCTACAAAGACAGGGATGACTATGGGGTCTACTGCTGAAAGCAACATGAATGCAGTCAGCAACGAGCATGGCACTGGGGCTAACCATATCTCTCAATCTTTGTAAATTGTCCAGTACGATGTTTTGAGAAGTGGACAAAATATGTGACAAATGATCAACCCTGAAAACGAAAGCAAGAAAACAGCAGGACTGAGTAGGGACACATTTTATAATGTGCACTAATAATTATGAATTTAAGCTTTAAGATATGATTGGAGAGTTTGTAAACTGTCTGTCTATGGTACAAAAGACTATTTTAGAACTAAAATGTTTAACATGCCTCATAATGTGCACCATTTTATTTTATATGTTGACTAGGATAGAATGCGAGTACAGACCTTTTTCATGAGCAAATTATGGGCACAGACACTTTTTGAAAGGCAGCAGCACTTGAGTTATCTGCAAGGACAATGACAGCAACACCAGAATTAGCAGTGGAAGCAGCTGCATTTGGTGAAAGGGTGGCAAGCATAGAAATCCAAAAGCACAATGGTCACACATGAAGGCAGTAACACTGGAATCAGCAGCAGGCAAATGTACAGTCACACTGAAAATGTACAAAGACAAGCTGCAGTGCAAACAAAAATGCATGCACCAGCACTTGGGCTAAAAGAGGACGCAGTCATAGTGTAGCCAGTGTGTAAGCAATGGTATAGAGTTCAACTATAAGGGTAGCAACAATAGGCGAGTTGTAACAACACGCATAATTGCATAGTTATTAATGCTGCCATCACAGCTGACCCAAGTTAACACCAAGTTTCTGATATACACTGTGAAAACAGCAGTACTGAAGGCAGCTACATACCAGGGCCAGCTTTTACTGGAGCAACACGTCAAAGGCTTTACTTGCAGTTCTGACACTTACTCTCCTATCCTAAGTAATACGACATCTAAGGAAAGGAATGTGAGACCAGCTTTGCAATTTCTAAAAAGTCATTCTATGAACAACATTGGAGCTATACAATTACACATATCAGGTTCGGGTGCTAGGCAGCAAGATATTTCCCTGTGATACATCTGGCTGGGGCACATGGCTCAAGTGACATTCAGCTTCAGAGAAATATAGCTGTAGCGAATTTCCTATGGATAAAGAAAAGACCTTCATGCCATGCCCACAACTTCAATAATCAAATGCACAGTGGGAAAGTAATGTGCATAGCCCAAAAGGCAACATGAGACAACAGACGGTATTGGCAGGTATCAGCAGCAGGCTGGCCAGTGGGCATGTCAGTGGCAGTAAAAATGCAGTGCACATTGAGTAGTGCCTTTATAATTGGTTTGTGTGTGTTTGTGTGTAGACCACTATCCCCTTCACAGTATGTAGGTAACATTACCTAAAATACATACTGGAGCATAAATATGACTACAGTAGCATGCAGGATTTCCTCCATGCTGTAGCCCACTTATACATGTTGTAATTACATAAGCTTATACTGTACACGGAACACAACACTCATTACTACTTCTGCCCTCATGCACTTGGTTAGTAAAGCTGTGCGGCATGTGTCCCCAACCAAATGTACCACACACAGGGAGATGTCTCGCTGCTAGACAACTGAATCCACACATGTGCACTGCCATTGAAGGTGCTACTGCATACTCTGCAAAAGAAAAACCAAGGAAAATGTTTACAGATGACACTTTACTTAAAGTTGAGGTTCACTTAAGAAGCTTAACATTGACCAGAAAAAAAAAAAAGGTGATGAAACTTTATTTACTGTCACTTGCCCTTCACCAAAACTAAAATTAAGGTTTGCACAAATGAACCTACCTTAAACAGTTCATATATCTGCTCTAAATCTTCGGGATCAAAAGAAACATCTGGTGCAACAACTCGAAGCTTTAAATGAGAATAAATGAAAAAAGTATTGATTGCTTTAGAGCAAATATTAAAATACATTTTTACAATACTAAGGCTGTAGTTGGCATCATGTGAATTTCAACTAAAGTAAATAATCTATAAAAAGAACATTCATTTCTCACATTACAACACACAAACTGCAGAGTGAAGCAGTTTCACTAACTTACCACATTTTCTTTTGTAGTATCTTCATGGTTCTGTAACACACGTATTCGATGTCTACACCGCATCCTTTCAATCTGCTCTACAGTTAGGTCACCAAATTTCTAGTAATGAAAGAGAAGCACTAGTATCAGAACTGCACACAATCATGTACTTTTTCCAAGTTCAGTTCTCATCAAGACTCTTCAAACAGAAGGATGCTTGAAAAATTGGAGGGGATACACAAGACAACTTCGAAGAACCTCTGCTTGTCAAAATACTTCATGCCATCAATCCAAAGGCAGCCACTACAAACTGCTTTATGAAATTATTTTGGCCAAAAGGACATGAACTTATTATAGACAGCTTTAATAATGAATTATGAAATAAATGCCCAACAATGTTGTAATCGGTCCTCCAATACATAAACCCCTCCAAGTGAATATGTGAATGGTAAAAATCTAAGAGATGTCTGATGGAATGAATGAAGCTGTCAGACAATAACAGCGGCCACAAAAACAGTTGGTTTTCCTACTGAGGAATAGCTCTACACAAGACCACATGCAAAGGGGTGGGGGTGGGGGAGTGCTGTGCTCACTACTGCCTACTAAACATTCCTCAAGCACAGATACAATAATTATTTTTGATACATCTCTGCCATGGGGTGGGCAGTGCCTTTCAAAGCTTCAGTGCTGATTGTATTCATTTCTCTGAAGTGTCACTCAACCATATGGATATTAAACTGGATGCATTGCTTCCCAATAGTTATATACCAGAAGCCAGCTGTCACGGCTGTAAATCCTCTGCAGCATGACACCCTTAAACCACTTCCAGTGTGGCTGCTACTGGCCCATGTAGTTTTCTGATCCCCTGGAAGACAGACTACTGCTAATGAAAAAATGTGGCATTACTTAGGAAACAGGAATATGATCAATAATGGCAAATGAGTAAAATATAACTGCACACAAGTTTTGCTCTCTTCCTTGATGATTAACTTGTTTACTGAAAATGCATTGCAAGATGAACAGAAGCTCTCACACAGATGTGTGTTGTTGGGTAGCCAACCACCCAGTTTTGTGATCATCTGGCAAAAATGGGGACTTGTCATAGTCAAAGATACACAAGACTTCTTTGAGGGCAAAAGACTGAAACTTGAATGCTCCCAATTTGCCTGAACAATATTCTGGAATGCATTTACTTGTAGGTGGGATCACACTTAGGGTTTACTGCATAGCCTGCCCTAGCCTCACCTTTGCGGTGGAAGAAGCAAGACCTACAGATTAATACTCCCCCCACCACTTCTGTTGTACACAGAATTCCCACAAATATTAATTCATCCAAGTCGCACTGTACAGATTCTAAATTCACAGATATGCGAGACTCAAAAAAGCCATGTCCCAAAAGGATTTGCCAGCTCCCTTACTAGAAAAGCACAAAATTCTTTCATATATGAAAGCAATATTCTTTAAACAAATTTATTCAACTCTGATATTACTGCCAGTTCACTGCTGCATTTTGTTTTAATCTTCTCTAATTATATCAGCCCCTAATACCAGCTTAAATTCAATGCATTATTTTATTCATTTATTTAGTATTGGACCAGCACTAAACAAGGACCAAACATGCCTCTTGTTCAAATGAACAAAGTGACATACATAGTGATGAATAAAGTGGACTACCAATGGCTTATTCCTGGACTTCCGCAAGGCTTTTGACACCTTGCTCTACAAAGTCTTGTTCTCCAAATTCTACATACTGGGCCTACACTCCCTACAATGTCAAAGAATGCAGTGCTGTAAGACAGTTCCATGTTAGATGTAATCAGTCCCTCTCAAGCACATTTAGTACGTGGAGAACATTTCAAAGGTCATTAGTGGGACCCTCGCTCTTCCTGGTTTTCATACCTCAGATTTGTCAGGTCTGTAGAAATCTGCAAATCACTAAACATGTTCATGTGTCTGCTATATTATTTAAAGTTCCCAGAGCTTCTAAGACAGAAAATGAACTCCAAATGGGTCTTTTTCTCCTTAGAAATCTAGATCAATCATACACTTCAGCTCAAGCAAGAAAATCTAATGCCATACAACATATTAAGTAGCATTCAACTGATTCAACACTCTACCACCACCCTCCTGCATATAAAAATTATCTGTCAAGCTGTCTCACTTTTTTTTTTTTTTTTTTTAACATCCACCTGAATAACGGGACTTAGACAAGCTTGTAACTGTATACAAGACACTGGCCAGATTTGCTTCAGCATATACAAAAGATACTTGCCAATGAAATGTAGACATTTGAACAGCTTTCCTTGCCAAGTATTTTAGTTTTCTTCAAATTACTCCTAAACTACT
This sequence comes from Protopterus annectens, assembly GCF_019279795.1. Taxonomy (NCBI): domain Eukaryota; kingdom Metazoa; phylum Chordata; order Ceratodontiformes; family Protopteridae; genus Protopterus; species Protopterus annectens. The sequence goes on along the minus strand of NC_056735.1, from coordinate 1,242,813,836 downwards.
CTATCATGTCCAACATTTTTCTCTTACCAATTTGCTCAGCTGCCATATATCCACACATATCCTAAGAGGAATTCTAGCTTCAAGAATCCTCTTCTACATGTAAACCCATTGAAAGTGCTAATCTTTTGGTTTATTTTAGGAAATACTTTCTTTTTCTGCATTTACAGTACAAAGTTTTAATGTTTACAAGAAAATGCAACAGTCTAAATAAATGACTTCTGTGGAAAAATTTAATGTGCCTCACTTTCTCTCTCCTCTAATATTCAACGCGCCTCACACTTAGAACATCCTTTGCCAAAATTAATTCAATAACTACAATTAGTTTAATTTGTATGCTTTGTCTGTTTGTTCTTTACTTTCAGAACAGCAAGCTTGCCTTTTTTTCTACTGAGTTAGGTACACTACGTCCTGACAAAATGTATCCATTTTTTTACAACTCAAAAACATATGCCACTGATTTCCTCTCTGTGCCTGGTCATATCTCCAGCACTTTTGACTAACTGCTGGAAATATCTTGGCCAGCCCGCCCGCCTGGGATGTAAAGCTAATTATGCAAGTACTTTGAGGCAAATATAATAAATTTCCAAGACAAAGTGGCAAACTTTGAAGCTGTACAAATGTCCTTCCATTGCTCCTCTGTTACTTAGATCTCCATTAAACTGTTTCAAAAATTTTATCCAGTACATATTTTTTCTGTCTTGTCCAGTTTGTTCCCAGGATAAACTTTTTTCCCCCTAATCCACCATCTATCTAGCTTATAAGGTTGTAACTACATTTAGCTTTGTTTTGGCAGTCCACTGGTGCACAGTTCAAATCTCCAGGGTAACAATTTCTTAATGCATAATATCTTAGCACTGATGCTAGTTAAGGGTTTGATATTTCCCAATTTTAATTCCTGGGACAAGAAGTTTAGTTCCTGGACCACCTCACTGGGAGCTCCCTTGCACAAGTGTCATCTTTTTCCATTTATGTTATTATTAGCATTTTGAATTAAACAGGCTAGTCTAATTTGTGTCACTGCATTGTACAGTAATGCCTGGCCCACATACAGTGTCTGACGATTATTCTGTAGTTACTCACCTGCGTTCCAGAGGAATGCCTGGCCCACATACAGTGTCTGAAGACTATTCTATAGTTACTCACCTGCATTGTACAGTAATGCCTGGCCCACACACAGTGTCTGAAGATTATTCTATAGTTACTCGCCTGCTTTGTACAGTAATGTCTGACCCACACACAGTGTCTGAAGACTTTTCTGCAGTTACTTGCCTGCATTGTACAGTAAAGTCTGGCCCACATACAGTGTCTGAAGATTATTCTATAGTTACTTGCCTGCGTTGCAGAGAAATGCTTGGCCCACACACAATGTCTGAAGATTATTCTATAGCTACTCGCCTGCGTTGTACAGTAATGCCTGACCCGTACACAGTGTCTGAAGATTATTCTATAGTTACTCGCCTGCGTTGTAGAGTAACGCCTGGCCCACACACAGTGTCTGAAGATTATTCTATAGTTACTCGCCTGCATTGTAGAGAAATGCTTGGCCCACACACAATGTCTGAAGATGCATTGTAGAGAAATGCTTGGCCCACACACAATGTCTGAAGATTATTCTATAGTCACTCGCCTGCGTTGTACATTAATGCCTGGCCCACATACAGTGTCTGAAGATTATTCTGTAGTTACTCGCCTGTGTTGCAGTGAAATGCCTGACCCACACACAGTGTCTGAAGATTATTCTATAGTTACTCGCCTGCGTTATACAGTAATGCCTGGCCCACATACAGTGTCTGAAGATTATTCTGTAGTTACTCGCCTGCACTGTACAGTAATGCCTGGCCCAGATATAGTATTCAATGGGATCATCATCATCTTTACTGCTTGGAGTTTGTGATCTAAATCCATGGGCATGGTCATCCATCTTTTGGTTTAATACAAAATGTTCTCTTCTGTGAATTTTCATGTTTCTTTGAGGGGAACCCTTTGTCCACTTAGTTATCCAAATTCCCAAACACCTCATCTTTTGACGACTCCCCAAAGATATGTAAACTCCTATACTAACTGGTGAGTAGTGGAGTGAATTATAGTTATTGCTTTAGTTTTACTGTCATTAACTTTGTATCCTAGAATATCTGTGAATCACCTTAGAGGTGAGAATAAGCTTCTGACATCTTGTTCTGGGTGTGTTAGATATACTATTACATCATCTGCAAATAAGGCGTATTTATTTTCCTTGCAATATAATTTTCAGCCTATTTCCCTTAGCCTTATTTTTGAGCTAGTGGTTCTAGATAAATCATGAACAGAGGGGAGAGAGGGCACCCCTGTTTTATTCCTCCCTTAGTCATAACTTCTTTCATAATGTTCTTAAGTACTGTAATATCAGTATATAAAGTCTATAAAAAGTCTCTAGGTAATCCCATGCTTACAAGTACTATCTACAAATAATTCCATAGTACCCAGTCAAATGTGTTCTTTGCAAATAAGCTTAAGAATAACAGTGGTTCCCCCTCTAACGTCCAGTTCTCGATTCTGATGATTCTAAATATACTGCCAAATTTGTCTACCCTTTGTGAAGCTGCATCGATCTGATTATTTTTGGCATGATTTTTGCCAAAATGGTTGCACATATTTTACAGTCATGGTTTAGTACTGAAATAGGGTAGACGGTATGAACCAGATTGATTTACCTTCCTAATCAATGGTTCTTTTTTCCTAGTCTAAAATTACTCTTTCTGCTAAGATGCTGTCAAACAGTCTATACCAAAATGACAAGAGTTTTGTCCTTTGCTTTCTTCCATACTTCTAAGGGTATACTATCCAGCCATGGTGATTTCCCATCACCTAACCTCTTAACTTCTTCCCTCATTATAGGTGTCAATAGCTGGTGTCTATATTCATCAGATACTGCTGTCAATTCAAGTTCACTCAAACTCTGCTACTTTAGTCTGTCAATTGCCAGTTATTTGCTGGGCTATATATAACTTCATACATAACAGTTTAAGAAAACCTAAGCTATTGAGTTGTGTTTGTTATAAATCTTTCAAGTTTTAATGTCTTATTTTTATTATAACTCTTTCTACCTCTTTTACCACTTGCTTGGCTAGTTGTTTTTTGCAGTTTTGGGGTGTTCTCAAATAATCACCGCTTCACTGTAAGTTGCATCCTTTCCCATCATTCTATTAAAGTTTGCTCAAATTGATTCTCTGACCCCTTTAGCTCCCTGTGCTCTGTAACATCCATGATCCACTCCTATTCTGTAATTCCTTCATTCTAGTTAGCATAGGCATCCTCCGATTATCAGTGGCCTTCAATTTCTGATTCTCAGAATTTTTAATGTTGCCTGCCAGTCTGACCTCAAGTTCATCCCATGTCAGCAATAGGTCTAAATTTTGATCAAGTACCTCATTTAAAGGTAAATTTACACAGCTTCCAGTCCAGGTTATTTTGCTTTACTGGGGCCTTGAAAAAGCAAGTGCCTGGGCCCCTTTGTTTTCTTCCACATTCTAAATTCCATGGAAAGAGGGATAAGGTCGGAGAGCATCTTAGTGTGGGCCTGGGTCTTTGTCAAAAGTCATTTATGCTTCCTAATTAGCTATATTCTATTTAATCTAAACCAAGTTCCATATCGACCTGAGCAGTAAAGTGTATTCAACTTGTGTCCCTTTCATGCTAAATATACCCGACAACCCATATATTTTCAGGTAACTGCCTAGGAGTCTCATAGCTCTCAACCTTCCAGCTCCAAAATGAGGAAAACTAGCCCTCAATGTGGAACAAAAGGGCAAAATGTGGAACACATACTAATGGCTTACTAACAACTTTAACTAGGAAGGATGGTTAAAATATGCTGGTTTTACTTATAAAGAAGATCTTTTAACGAATTAATATAATTAATTTCTATTTATCCTGGATTTCAATTAAAACAATTCCTAACACTGAATGTGTGACAGACTCTTTCAATGTGGAAGTTTGAAGAACTTCAAGGAACATGAACTTTAAGACCCCAAATGAGGTACGTTCCTCGTAATGAGGTACACTTGAGAGGTATGAGGAGTCTTCTCTCTGGAATAACACAAGTAGCTGTGAGACCCTCACATTTTTTATTTGTGAGTAGGTCTCAATCACCAGCTGCTACTAAATCCCTTGGTGGAATCGGATTTCAGTTAATATTTCTTTTTACCTCTCCTTTCATTATTTTTGGTGGTAGACAAACATTTGCTAAGGTAATTCCATGTCCAATCTAGTTATCTCTAATCACATACCTGAATCATTTTTTTCTGTTCTTCCTTTGGTCAGTGGAGCCCTTTTGTTTAAGTTTTTCCCTTTCTCCTAATCTCTGCATGGATACTCTTTCTTTAAACCCTTGTTTTTTCAGCTCTTTGTGCTCCTATTAATGCAAAGGTGTTTCTTGCAGCAGTATGGCATGCATCTTACATACTGTTGCACATGTAAATATCTTACAAACATTAATTTTATCTATGAGGCCTTGTTATTTTCCAAGATAATACTCTTAATGTCATGCTTTAGTCTAAAACCAAATAAAAGGCATCCCCAGCTTAATGTAAAACACTCAAACCAAAGAAAAAGCTGGTAAACCATGTGAACACTGCTGAGTCACAAAAAATATCAAAATACAAAACCTTAATGAACGGTTAAGCACTTTCGTCCTTTGTCTTCTTCAAACTGTAATACATGCGTCAACCCTAACATTGTGGGGACTTCATCCAAACAAATCATTTAATTATCCAATCACATATTATATTTAAGTGAGCAATAAAATAATTAAATCTTAAACATACCTATTTAAAATCAGTGAAAATGAAATATTGAAGCAAAAAATGTTAAAAATACTAAAAAATAGCAGGATTGGACCACAAAATTATGACAAATTGTGTAAATACATAAATGAAAACCTCAACTTTTTTAAATGCCAACTCTTACATCCCTTTTCTTTTTCTTTAGATAACCTATTAGCCTGTAGTTCAAATGCACTGTTAATAAAAGCAGTGTCATTCAACCCAGGATATTTACTGGCACTTAGTCTTACCTGCCATATTATCATGTTGTTCTAAAATGTATTCCAAAGGTACTCCCCTGAGATTCGGAGTTACCCATTCTACAATACTAAAGTAAAATCATTTATTATTGCTACAAACTGTCTTGTGTCTAAACAGGGCACTGGTTGCCCTTTTTCCACTGATGTCACAGTAATGTACTTGCATACATTTTTTTTAAGAGAACGATCCGTCTTGCCAACATAAAAACAGGAACAAAAATCACATAAGGTCAGGTATAATACACCTTTACTATTAAAGTCATATTTGGAAATAAATTTAAAATAATGGTTGATGCCTCGTAACTATAGTTCTTTTCCTAAAAATCTAAAATTGTGCACAGGCTCCTCACTTTTTAATGCCCGTAACTTTTTTTTTTTTTTTTTTTACCAGACTTTGCTCCTCTTCACAATCTCTTTCCATATTGGTTTATACTTTTCTACTTGTAGTATGCACATACTAGCTTTAATTATACAGCCTTAAAGTATTCATTTAAATCAGGCACCCCATAACCCACTGCTTGACTACTAGAATCCTCTTATCATACACTAAGATCTAACACCTTTGCCAAAAAGAATTGTTCAGCTCCTTATTTATTGCTTGCCGTGACTTATCCTGATGGTAGAAATACACCTGGCCAACATTAAAGGAGCCTAAAACCACTGTCTCTACCCACTTCTTACTATCCATATCTATTAGTTAAAAACCTCCACTCCCTTCATGCCTCTCAACTGTCCAAATTTTTCACCGATATTTTTGCTCTGTTTCTCAAATTTTCTGGCTTTCTGACAAACCACTAGCATGGAATTCAATAAATAATAGACCTTTGAGTTTCAGACTTTATATCCTTCTGAAAATGCATGCGAATGCAAAACCTTTTATTGCATCAACTTTCAAAGAGTAGTATTTAAAATCTGTCCCAACTTTTGGCAGATCCCCCCCCCCTTATTATTTTTGAATTTCTCCAGATTTCTTGGGCTAAGAGTTAGAGATGCAAGACTGACTCCCTTGTCCTTAGGATTATCTTCCAGTTACTTTCCTCCTATATCTCCATCACTACACAGTCCTTCCTAAGTTTCATAGCCAAAAGGTACAGAAATTGCTAAACTAATTCATGCATGGGCACATAGATGACATTTAATCATTGGGACAAAACAACTGAGTTGGTGCCCACTTTCAGCAGGCCCAGGGAAAATAGTTCCAAAGTATTACAAAAACATTTTAAGAAAAATAATTTTACAATCTTCCAAAATACAAAAACATCTTAAGAAAAATAATTTTACAATCTTCCAAAATACAAACACATCTACAGTTTAAATAATTATGCCAAATTAGCCAATATGAATAAATGAGTTAAGAATAGATAGTTGTACAACAATGATTTAATATTTAGAGAAATTTTAGTCATTTTAGAGAAATCAAACATACGTTGTATAATACAAATAGGGACTGCAATATAAAATGGGAGAAAAAATAGGATTATGGCATATTTAGATAGTCAGGGAAGATAAATTGATTATCTAAAGAAGTGAGTGAAGAAGAGGGAGCAAGGAGATAAAGGTATGAATAGGTACTTTTTTACATTTAGGGATATAGTTTATTCGATAGTTGCACAACAACAGAGATAGATTTCTAATGCAAAAACATTTGGAATTGTCTCAAAATATGCAACACAGGGGGCACCTTGTTCTGAATGCATCAAATACAGTATCATGTCATCTGCAAACAATGCTGTTTTTCGCCCATCTCCTATTCCACTCATACCCTTAGATGCCTGCCCCTTTTATTTATACAGGAAACAATGTTGCGCTATACAAACTCAGTTTATCAGACAAAATCCCCACACACACTTTTCCCCTTACTCTTGACTCTGTATCTACTTTGGTATGAAATAGAAATGCAGCCTGTACTGTACGCACATTCCCAATTCACCCTATCAAAACATTTCTCTGCATCTAGACTTATCAGTAATAATGGCAATTACCAGTCTTTTGTATTTTTCTGAACCATTAGCTTTCCATTAATGTTGTCATATGTTGGTCTTCCCCCTCTACAAATCTACACTGATCTAGGTTTATCAAGTATGGCAACAGTACTGCTAATCTTTTTGCTAATACAGACATACATACTTTCTAGTCATGATTTAATACTGAAAATCAACTTACAATTTACTGTTCAGCTTCTGTCACCTTTTTACAAGCCTAGGTTAACCATAAATATCTCCAATAAAATCCTCTTCTAATCACGTTATTCTTCTGCTTTGAGAAGTCTTCCATAAAATACCAGATAAATGTCTCCATTTCCTTTAGAGATCTTCTATCATTTTCCTGGACATATAGACACTCAGCTTTAATACTGCACTCTCTCCACTTTCTGATTCCTTAACCTCTGCTCTAAAAGTTTTTGTACTCTAGGATTATGGTCACAGAACAACTTCCAAGTGTTATTGTTCTTTGCTCCTCTGCATATTGTCCAGTCAGATACTCTCCCGGGCCCATCTCATCACAGTTGCTCCTCTACATACCTGGTGAGGTTCAATAAATTGTTCTACAGTGCATTAATCCACACCAACCTTTCAAAATGTTTTCTATTACCATTTTCCACGTCTTATTTCAACCATAGCTCTAAAATCTCCTCTCTTCTGAAACATCTTTCCTCTTTCTTATCACTTCCTGATTTTATTACATGCCTGCCTCTTCAATAAATAAGTAGGGAAGCAACAGTTTTCCCAGTTCCTTGTGCCCTTGCCCTAACTTTTGTAGGTGTATGATAAGGTGTGATTTGACGTACCTCTGTTTCTGCAAGTAGATGATCATGCTCTTGCGATATAACATACTTACCCAATCTAACTCAATTTCTTATACCCCTGGAAAGGATAAGTATATTCTACTTGAGCTGCTAAAGCTACCAACACATCCTCCATTCCAAATGCTTTCATGTACTTCTTTAAGAATTAACCCACTGTTATACTGGACTGCCTCCTTAAATCCCCTTGACACACCCTCATTTTCACAGACAATATTCAACTTTCCCTAGCCCCTTACTTCCAAATTGGTTACGCCTTACTACCACAAAACGTCCCTGCCATTCTTTTTTCCTTCTCTTTTACTAAAGGAAGCCTTCTCCCTATCACCACCACCCAATGGTATTAAGTGGGGTAACCCCCTCACCTTCTGAATCCCTTCTTAATCAAGAAGGGTTATTACAAGCCCAGTCCTAAGTGCATCTCCAGCAACACTATTTACATTTTACTCCTCCATGTGTAACATAATACACTGTCTCTTCTCCGTGCCGATTAGGTTATTCACATTACAGGTTAACATAGAAAATGCATTCCACATATATTCCTCTCTAAAGTTCTGACTCCTTGACCTTTTCTTGATGCACCCCCCCCCAATAGCTGTATTCTCATTCAGTGACTGGAATTTCATTATTCCATATAAAAATACTGCAAATGTTTTTTTAAACTGAAACTGTCACACACTGCAATACCTATTCTAGCATGAGAACTCCTTCCCAACCACTCAGACAGACATACACACATCTACATACTCTTGCCTGTTTTCATATAGCAAAAATAAATAAAACCGCTATCCAAACCTGCTCAACCTCTACTACATTCCAGTGCAGAAAACAACCTATCAAACTACTTTTTCCACTAAGCACTTTACTTTTGAGTTCCAGGTCATTTATACTATTCAGCTCTATTTGGGCTTCACACTTGTGCAGCCATCATATGGTTAACATTTCATCCCTTCCCTGCATTCTGCTATGTTCCACTCAATAAGTTTGGACAGCCCTTAATGAACTTTCCTCCCTGCATCTGGTGTCTGTCTCTTAGCTGGAAGCACCACAAAATAAACCAAGCAGGCTTACAGGCACCCTTCATGACCCTACATTTTACTTTCCCTGAGATTATAATAGGAAAGGTCTCTATATTTAAAAGAAACCAGTTCTTTGCTATCCCTTTCAAACTATTCAGTGCTTCGTTGTTTTAGTTGTATATAACTTCAGAACTACTTTGTGCATCTTCCTATACAGCAGCTCCAACTGGATACATTGTATAAGAGCTGAATTTTCACACTTGGCGACCTCTAGATTGTTTTTTTTTTGTAAAAAACCCTTAATGCTCACTAAATCATACCCGACACATATTCACATCCCCTTATCACAGTACTACTGTTTTATTTAATCCAAGTGCAGATCATTAATCATTCTCAACCTTCAGACACTGAAAAATAGAAACAAAGACTGTAGAAAAGGAGGTACATCCAGCCAAAAATCATGGCATCTAATTTGCATAAAATCTGAATGCCAAATATCATGCAACTCTTCTCACTTCTCAGAAACATGTTTAAAAAATAGAGCAACAAAAATGATGGGAAAATGTAAGCACATTTTCAAAGAGACAGCATAAAAACTTTAATGAGCTGCAATTCAAAACTCACAAAAGCTAATTTAATTTTGCTTCTGAAAAAGGGAGATGCAAGATGTGTCCTCTCTAAATTATTGGTGCAACTAATATGTTTGCCATGTAGTTTACTTTTCTGTGTACTAGAGAGCTTCAAAAATTTTGCATGAGGAGAGGAGATTCAGAAAATTGTGTGCAAAAATAGGCACATCATATACAGGGTAGAATCATGCCTAAAAACATGTACATTTCTCCAAAATATGTACAGTGGACAGGTCTGAATTAATGCTTCCATTAATCATATATAAATTAACAGCAGACTTACCTTTACTGTACTTAAACTTTTGTCAGAATTACTGATCTTTTTACTGACCATATTAATATGGTGCAAGAAAAAAACACATTTATATCCATTCCTCTCCAAGTTGTATTTATCCACACACTACTACTCACAATAGCCTACTTTATTGCAATACCACCATCTACAAAGTGAAGTGACACACTGCATTTCCTCCCATGTAATTTACAAGTCCATTTCTGCTTCAGTCTTCCTTGGACAGTTCGCCTTTGATATCTACCAGCAATTGGTGCAAAACCACTTCTCCTGGTCATTCTTGTGCTGCCTCCCACCCCAACAATATCTTCCAAACAAATGGGAAGAGTTTTTCCGGCATCCTATTTCTTCGGTTATCACTGTTTGCCAATGGCTCTGCAGCTTGACCCCTATCTTCCTACTTACGAAATTGCAAATGGTAAACTGCTTAACTGTTCCATCACATGATCAGGTCCCATAAATGTCTTTGAACCCCCATGGAAAACAAAAAACTAGAACACCAAAGGAAACAGAAGTGTACACCTCATCTCTTACTTTACTGTTCCAAGCTCTGCTCTGACTTGCAGTATAATTTCAAGCATTTGTTTTTCCAGCTTTTTGGGAGCTATTATTTTAACTGTTTGTCCAGTATCAGTTGAACAAGTCATGTTCTACAAATATTCTGGTCTCTGACTTTTAACCCCCCCCCCCAACCGTACCGCATCTTCTGTTGGTAATTTTGCATATGCAAACTACTGGTCTCTTCTGCTTTCTTAAAATACTTATTGGGATAAAAAATACAATATGCTCTCTCTGTTAAAATGCTTGTTGTGAAACATCATGCTAATAGTGAACACTGGTTTTCATAAAAAAGAAGCAATCTCTCTATTCCAGCCTCTCAGGGATGGCTGCAAACCCCAGACTTTCCCTTTATGCTCCCCATCTTTTAAATAAAACTGTTTTTGGAGCAATTCCTCTTGAAAAGCCTCATTTCTCTCAGAGTCTCTCAATTTCCATTTCTGATTTTTGCACCTTACCAGTATATCTGAATAATTATTCAGTGCTTTCTCTAGATGTCTCATTCTCTGATTCATGTTATGCTATCACCTAATGCCTCACTTATTTTAAAGACCTCAAAGTGCATCTAAGAAATGTTCTCTTCAAAGTTGTCTGAAGCCGTATCTTGCATATGTACTACATACTGGTCTTCTTGGGCCTCTACAGTATTCTTGTCCAGCACAACTTCCTTCTCTCCCTTTATTATTCCCTTTTTCTTTTCTTTATCTTTACTTCTCCTGGAATTTTTTTAGTTGACATCCAACAAGATAATCTTCAATCAGGATCTGAATTTAAACCAACCTGGGTTACTTGTACCATGTGCTTTCAGAATTATCATTTTTCCTGCTGGGACAAGTGCAGTGATACGCTTCTCAGTCAGTGACCATCTTAAGTCTCAAATCTTTTGAATTCTTGACTTGCATATGAGGGATCATCAGGATACGAGAGCACTGGGTATCACTCTCTTGAGGATATAAGTTTACAAGAACTAACCAAACTTGCAGTAACACTAATCCACAAAACATGTAGCTATAAAGCTTCTCTGAAGTGAAAAAGTGCACCCAACTTATCTCCACAGATGATGTAGAAATGGGTATGTTAACCCTTCCTTTGGGCTGTTATGGTATACATTTCATACTGCACAATTCTTTGGACTTCTTCTATAAGCTGATATTCTAAACCAGAGCACTACATCTCTTGCACTTAAGTTCCACTTCAGTATTCCACAGTCTGACTTGTATATCATCTCAAGCATGTTTTTTCTACCTGACTGGGAGTTATATTACCATTGAGACATCAAACATTAACACAGCTGGTTTCTTCCTTAAAAGAAAAATAACAGATTTTTTTCATTACTAATGATTTTCTTCTTAAGCCATCCTTTTACTGTCAAGCCTTTCAGATGTTGCACTAATGTATTTTTTCAGTGCTTTTTTCCTCTCTCTCCTAAATGCAATATTAGCCAAAAGCTCTTCAGTTTTTCCATGCGCTCTCTGCTTGATTATTCTTTTTTTAATTTCTGTCCTCACACCTGCTAAATATTAGCCTCTTTCAGGCCAATTAGCTCATTCATTCTATTACAGAGGTTAAGTTTGACAGGGAAAGACCATCATTTAGGCAGCCAAGATTGGATTCTGTGAGTTAAGAGGGTATGCAGTGGACTGTTCCAGACTTAGCATCTGTCACTTATCACAAGAGGTGCTGCCAGCAGCAAACATGCCCTCCAATCCTCAAAACATGGGTGGTGGTCAAATCATACTATCCACCCCATAATCTCACCCCCTGCCAGGCAGGTGAACAAACCACGATCCTTAAGTCCCCTCTCCACCCATGCATAGCTCTCCCACTGCTAGGGACACTAAACGATTTATAACTGGATCTTCATTCCCTTTGAACCCTGAAACCTGGCTTATGCTTCACTAGTAAATGAAAAATATCTGTGTGTCATTCCTTGCCCAGACTGTTTATTAACTTTCAGATCTGTAGAGTAAGTAAAACACTCAAATCATGAAGTTGGTATGTACAAGAACTTTACGAATACACCTTGCAAGGGTTTGCAATTGGTTTCTACCTGAACATTTGGAATTTCTCACAGCCAAATGTTAATGCTAATAAGACTTCTGTCTGAACATCTCTCCTTTGTTCAACTGTTAAGTCTCTTCACCATAGCCTATGAAACTCTACTGAGGTGTGATTACTGCTAATTGAAAACTTTATCCAAAAAAGCAACTGATCTATTACCTGAGGATCATGGGCTTCTGTACCATTCTGGATGGCATCTACTTGCTAGACAAATGATTTATTCATATCACACATTTAAAACTGTAGCATCAAGAACTAGTTTAGACTTGTTCTCAACTCCATTTCTAGACTAAATCTTGATCTTCATGCCATGGCACTGCACAAATACTCAGATTTTTTAGATCAGGTTTAAGGCATTGTGAGGTGAGCATGATCCGTATTTCAGCCTTATTTACATTTTCTCTTATTTAGCTTGAAATTATGCCGTCTTAATCTGTTTAGCATTTGATATTTGATGTGTTGAGTAGTACAGAAATTTGGAATATAGGCAACTGTACTTCAAAAACTAATTCAGAGCTTTTTGTTAAATCTATAAAATGTGTGCCTTTTGACATGATACATATGTACATTGATCTCTATTCTGTATTATACTTTAGTAAGATAAGATTACTTGTGACCTATATGCTTACAGATATCTATCTCTTCAGGACCCACTCTGTTATACTTATTTAGAGATCTAGTTATAATAATGTTGACTGAGTGAATAACTTAGGAATATTAAATGGGAAACATATTACTATTGTATAAAACGTATACTGTGTTAGAGTATTTCTCTATGATTAATAGAAGAGGATTATTAACCTTGTATGTAGTAATAGGGGAATAGTTTTAAATGGCAAAATAAATAATTGTTTCTTATTTTTTATCTATATACATTATATGAATTATTTGTAAGTCATGGCAGCCTTTGACTAGTTTTTTGGATGAATTTTTAGTCATTACTATATACAGTAATAGTTTAGCAGTTTGACTATTCAATAGGCAGACTAGGAACTTTGGTATTCATAGTAGGTTGTGTTCTATTAGTATTATATACAATAACAGTTGCAGGCTTGTCTGTTTTTGTTTTGGAATTTTAGTAGTTTAGACTGTAGAAAGAAAGAATTAAAAAAATCGTAATGTCAAGATAGTGTCAGAGGAATACATTAGAGTCTTGTATATAATTAAATTAATATGATGGATAAATGTGTCATCTTTTAAAATAAATCTTTTTCAATTCACAGTATCAATAGTTTTAATCTGTTAATGTAATGGACTAAATAATGGCAACAAAAGGAAATAATTAACAAGTTACCGAACATTAAATAGAGGAGACATTAAATTCTTGCAAAAGGCTCGATAGATATACATTTAAATAACTTCGGTTATATGAAATGTTATCTACTTCTTTTAACAAAATAAGGAGAGAGAAACTACTACAATTTGGAGAAAATCCACTGTAATGCCCAAGGTCATGAAATCCTTTAATGATTCTAAAAGAATGTATACATATGTAATAATTAAATGCAATGGCAAACTATACATTAATTTTTACTGGATCAAATGGAATAGGTGCAAGAGTGGCTAAAGATCCTTTAAACTTACTACAAAGTCATTGGAAGGGTAGTTTAATTTCAGTTGGGGATTTTAACTGCATATCTAGTACAGAAGATACAAGTGAACAGAAGAAAGCTAAAATACTGGCATCAGCTAAAGCACTAGATGGATTTGTAATAATAACTTAGTTGTCTTATTAGTAAAAGCAGAAGATAAGCCATTGTTTCTTCAATCATTCTTATGCACATGGGATGCAAGGCAAATGAAGTGTCAGGCAAATGAAATTTCAGTCAAATGGGGGTCAAGAAAATGAGTGTCAGGCAAATGAAAGTTAGGTCAAAAGAAGTAGACCCATATATACATATACACACACACACATACATATATGTATATTTATAACTTTTACCAGGTAATGTCCGCCGGGGCAGAAACCCATTTTCAGCAGAGACCTGGGGAGAAAAGCTCCAAATATACAGTTGAGAAAAATTAAATAGCCAAAATATTGGCAATATTTCTAAAGTTTGATAAGTCACAGTGTAAAAATAAAAATAAATTAAATTATGGTATAAACAAGACACAGTTTCAAAGTGTTTCACGATTGATTTCCTAGGATTTAAGACCATAGCTGCTAATAGAAGCATAAAACATTAGCCAAGTGGAAAAATAAACAGTAGCCATGGGGTAGAGCTAGACAGGATAAGCAGCAGTTATAAGGGAATAGATGGAGAGTGGGTAGACTTAGCCAGGAGTATGGCAAGAGCAGAGCCAATGATTTGCTAGATGTTCTTTTAGGAGGTATATGAACTGATGATAGTTAGGGTTTTTTGCTATGGGTTAAGGAAGAGTGTTCCAAAACTTAGCAATTTTACAGTATAGGGAGGTGCCTTGAGTGTTGTGGGGTTGGATAACCTTTAACATTAGTTTGTTTCAAGGACCTAAGTGATCTGTGATTTACATTAGGTTGTATTAGGTTAGTAAATGCGGGGCAGTCATTGGGTTGCTGAATTATTTTGTGGACTATGGTCAGTTGAGAGTGTTAAAAGGTTTGGGAGTTCTAGCCAGATGAGTATGGAAAATGCTGAGCAGTGGTGGGTTCTGTATAGGTGGCCTGTAGCGAACTTCACAACTTTATTATAGCAGGATTCTAGACTATTCAGATCCGTTTTTCGTAGATTAATAAATATTTGGGATCCGTAGAGAAGGGTGGAAAGCAGTTGTGAGTAGGCAGCAGCTAGTCTAGCACTTTCAGTAAGGAATGGTTTGGCTCTATATAGTGTGCCTAGTTTGGTGTGAACTTTGATGGCGAGGATGATGTGGATATCAAATCTTAGGGCATCATCTATTGTAACACCTAGAAGTTTGGTTTGACTTGTAGCTTCTATTTGGTGCTGTTTGAGGAAGATATTGTTAGAGAGAACTGGCAAGTTTGTTTGTTGTTTCTAAAACCAATGGTCTTGGTTTTGTTAGGGTTTAGTATGAGTTGGTGTTCAGTGAGGTATTTTTCTATATCTTGAAAAAAGAAAGATAGTTGCATTTTTGTTTGTAGTTCCTGGGGAGTGGTGACTGAGCAAATAAGTGTGGAATCATCAGCGTACTAGACTATGGAGGATAGCTGAGTAGTAAAGCAGAGGTCATTTGTAACTACTGTAAAAAGAGAAGGGGGCCAAGTATGAAACCTTGGGGTACACCAATGGAGATGGGGAGAAGAGGGGAAAGGGTATATTCCCATTTGGTAGCTTGCTGACGGTTAGAGAGCTGTGGAACCAGGACATGGCAGTTGAACTAAGGCCAAAAGATGACAGTTTAAGTAGGATTTGGTGTGTGAAACAGTATCAAAGGCTTTTGAATGTTGTTTGTGAATGTACTTTTTTAAGATTTCAGATAGAGGGGAGAGAATGGTTATGGGAACGTAGTTTGTTAATTCTTTAGAGGTCTTACCTTTGTGCAGGGAAATAATGTGAGATATTTTCCAAAGGCAGGGGATGTATTGCTCAGCAACTGAGTGATTAATCAGGAGAAATATATGACAGGCAACAGAAGGGGCAGCAATTTTAAGAAATTCATTCAGTAGTAGGTCTGCTGATAGACAGCAGGGGCTGAGCTTGGAGAGGAGTGTTTTCATGTAGCTAGTTTGGAAGGGAGTAAATGTTAAGGGGTTGGGGGAATCCGAAGAGGGAGTTGGTACAGTAAGAGGTTGTTTAGGTTGGATACCTAGAAGTGATGTGATTGCGTTAATAAAGTGAGTATTAAATTGTGTAGCTATGGGGTCACTTACATTCAAGGTGACAGGAGGAAGGGTTGGGGACATAGCCTGGGTTCATAGGTGTGCATTAGGCTAATGGCCCTGGAGCCTTTACAAGCCTAGCTCATAGGATTACCCTGGTATCAGGCCACCCGACAATGGTTCCCAGGGCCTCTGTCAAGTACAGCCAGTGATCCCAGGATGAATTTCCTATTTCCCATCCACTCATCAAGATTTCTCTTGAAGAGGGCCAGTGAGGTGCTCTGTTTGACATGTATGGGAAGTCTATTCCATAGCATGGGAAGTCTCTGGGTTATGAACCTGTCCCTCCAGCATGTTCTGTTGATTGTGGTAATGAGGTAGAGGTCAGTGGAGTGTGTGGTGGGGAGGGACTGGTATTTCTTTAGATGTAGCATTTGTAACAGAGCTGGGTCAGACAAGGCTTTGTAAGTCAAGCAGCGATCGCCTTTAAGTAGGCGATATGAAACAGAGAACAGTTGGAGTTTTTTTGAGTCTGTCCATATAGGACAACTGTTTAAAGCTTAGGATTATCTTTATGAGGTACTTTTACAGCCTCTCCAGTTGTTGCAGTTGTCTAGTAAAGTACGTGCCAAATGGGGCATTGTACTCGATGACTGGCCTAATGAGGGAAGAGTAGAGAGAGAGACAATGACCTCTTTCTTCCTGGATGCAAAACCCTTAGTAATGAGATGTGTCACATAGGACTTTCTGACCACAGTGGCAATGTGGTAGTCAAAAGAGAGGTCGCTGTCAACCAGTTCTCCCAGATCTCTTATAACGCCTTCTGTGTTCAGTGGACTACCATCAATGTGGTAATTCATGGGAACAGAGTTTTTCCCAAAGGGAATGACGACATTTTTGGCTTGAGCTTAGGGCCATGGTTCTGACACCAATTCATTGGTCTCAGTGAGGCCTTTCTGCAGGATATCATCACTTGGGGAGTTAATAGCTCCCAACTGCAATCATCTGTGAACTTTGTCAGCCAGAGCCCCTTCGTGTTGGCCTGGACTCGAGAAGTAGATACGAAACAGGACAGAACCCAGGAACGAACCCTGTGGGACTCCACTCGTGACTGGTCAACAGTCTGACTTGGAGTCCGCTACTTTTATACTGTGGGTTCTGTGAGCCAGTTTGCAACCCACCTAGTGAAATAGGGGTTGATGCCTAGCTTGGTGAGTTCTTCTGATTCCTGAGTGGGGAATGGTATCAAAGGACTCAGCCAGATCAAGGTAGGCTGTATGAAGCACCTTGGCTTCATCCACAGCTCTGGTGACCGACTCAATGAAGTCGATCAGGTTAAGCAGGCATGATCTACCCTTCACAAAACCAAACTGAGTGGAATCCAGAGTTTGGAGACTCCCTATATCCTTATTAGGTCCATGAAGATGCATTCCATAGCTTTGAATATCAGACTCGTCAGGCTAATGGGGCGAGAGTTCTCAGGGACTGTAGTCACTCTTCCTTTGTGGAGAGAGATGACTGTAGCAGTGCACCATTCAGTAGGGAGAAAGCCTGAGGTGAGGCTGTGATTGAACAGGGCATACAGGTGTGGTGCCAGCACTCTGTAGTTCATGTAGAACACAGCCAGGGATACTGTCAGGTCCCATAGAAGCTGTATTCTTGGCCTTGGACAGTGCTAACCTGTGAAGCAGGTAATACTGGGTGCCTGGCAATCTACTGGTAGTGTGATTGCTTCTTTGGGGGATAAAGGTGCCACTGAATCTGTCAGCCAGTATATTGGCAATACCTGTTGGCTCGGTATAGGAGGTACCATTGTGCAGTAGCTCAGAGCAAATCTGAGTATTGCTGTGGAGATTCTTTAAATAACTATAGAAGGGCCTTGAGGCTGTCTTTACTATTGGCTGCAATTCTGTTTTCATAGCTAGCTTTAGAGGATTTGATGAATAATCTCAACTTTTTGTTGAGGCTGATAAGGGAGCTTTTCCAGTCTTGGGACTTCACATTATTCCGTATCAGTTTTTTCCTTCTGTTGTACAGTTTGTTTATGGCAAGGGACCACCAGATTGGCTTCCTTTTTTTGAAGAAAAGCGTCTTGGTTCTATTGGGTATGGCTAAATCCATGCATTTGTGAATGTGTTCGTAAAGTGCACCTGTGTATGATTCGGTGGTCATGCAACTATTCTCCATTTGCATGGGTGCCATGAAGTTAGCCAGCTCTGTTTTTAGTAGCCCAAAGTTAGCTCTGAAGAAGTTTTTCAGGGTGGTTACCTTTGTGTGTGTATGTAGCGGGGAGAGATGTGGAGAGATGAGGTGATTAGTTTCTGGTCGATCTAACTAGGGAGGAGTTGACTATTGGAGTAGAGCAATGCATTGAGAAGGTTAATGTTTTGCCACAATTTTTTTTTGGGGGGTGGATTTGCTGGCATGTTTGAAAGTAATTTTGTCTGATTTTGATTCTTAGCAAGATTATGGAGCTGGTGATATATGGGTGCGGTCTGTTTTATCTTTGGTGGTGTGATATGCTAACCATGCCTTGTCTCTGAGTACTGATTTGGTGTCTTTTGTTAGCCAGGGTATGTGCTTAGGCTTTGATCTTATTCTCCTTATGGGTGCAAGGTCATTCAGTATACTAAGGAAGGTATTGTTGAAGTACTGTACAGCCTGATCTAGAGGGAGGTTTCTAAGAGGTGACCAGTTGCTTTGTTGAAGTAGTAGGTTAAAAGTGGAGGGGGAGAAATTTTTCTTGTTACGGATGCATTTACATATTATGCTGGTTAGGGTCTGTATTCATTTCCTGCATAGGAAGGTTGGTGAGTGGTCAATGAGGGAGTCTGGAAGGCAGCCAGCTAGGAAACTCAGGTTGGGTTTGCTACTCAGTATCCAATCAAGTGTAGGCTGCCTTTTGTTGGGCAGGATACGGTTTGGGTGAAGTTGTAAAGGTTTGGAAAAAGACAGGGGGTGTTGGAGAAGCACGAGTGCCAATCAAGGTTGAAGACCCCTAGGATAATTGTTTCTTGGTAGAGAGAAGATGATGCCCAGGAAAGTAGATTTTCAATGATGGGTAGGTTATTGCCAGTGGGAAGATAGGCACTTATGATAGTTTTTTTTGGGTTTATCACTAGGTGTGTTGTAAGGATTTCAGCGTCTGGTAGTTCAGGATTATCACAGTTTAACTTTTCAGTTTTGAGAGCATCTTTGTATATAATGGCAACACCATCTCCCCTTTTGTTTAATCTGTCTAGTCTTATAATGTTATATCCAGCAGTAATTATGTCTTGGTCTTTACTGTGTGGCTTTAACCAAGTTTCAGTAATAGCAGCAATGTCAGGTTCAAGGTTGCATGGAATTGAAATTGATAAAAAGTAGGTCAGTGCTGCATGTTTTTGGAAGGGGGGGAGGGGGTGGTGATTAGTTGTATGATGACAAGTAGGTGCCTGAAGGCTGTGGGAGGGATGACTTGGTTAGGAGGGGTAGTTAGTTTGTGGTCCAGGGTTGGGGGTGATATCAGTTTGGAGTTTAATTTGAGCTATGTTATGTAGCAGAAGTTGTCGAAGCTTTTTAGTCAGTTTTACATATCTAAGGGCTTAAAGATGTGAACAGTGTGTGGGTATGTGTTGGAGAGGTAAGGAGAGAGTTTGATGTGTTGTACAGATATGGGCTGATATCAGCATAGGTGTGGGTGTGTTGGTAGGTGAACAACAGAGGAAGAGTAGGTGAGCGGAGTTGAAAGACTGCATTAGAGTGGAAGGAGGTGGAGATATACATGAAGTAGAGAAGGTGAAGTATGAGAGCATTGGCTAGATGGAAGTAGAATTGAGACAGTGAGAAATTTACTGGGGAGGGGAGGAGGTGAGAGTTAGGGGAGGTGACTATTGAGGGCGACAGTGATTGGCTGAGGGGTAAAGGGGTGTGGTTAAGTGAGGTCTAACCTTAAGGAAAATAGGGGTGGGTGAGAATTAGGGTAGAGTAGAGGAGCGGAGTGTGCCTGAGCACAGGGAGGGTAAATGGAGCGGGGTGAACCAGGGAACACAGTAGGCTAAGAAAAACAGAAAAACGATCTCAAACACAGGAGTGAAAAAAACGAAGCTGTAAAAGAGAATACCAGGGTTTTACTGTTGGGAAAAAGTAAGTAAACTGCCACACACACCAAAAAAAAAAAAAAAAAACGAAAGAAAGGAAAAGGCAAGTCTATTTGGCTAAACAAACAAAAAATACTAGAGAGTTCAGGGGAGGGGTAGAAAATGAGAAGATATAAAGAAGAGGAAATAGTTAAACAGTGTCGTGATATGCTAGGAGCTTAAGGTTAAATGAAATAAGTTACACGCTGTGTAGTATTAACATACATCAGTAATAGTCTGTGCTTGTAGAACATTAACTGAGGAGCTGTGGGAGGTCTACTTGAATTCAGTATTCTGAGCTGTGCTCCAATAAATATCTTACAGTCTAAGAAGGAAACAAAAAAAGAGATTAAGTAACAGCAAATACTACAATAAAGTACTAGGTGTGCAGTAGTCTGTATGTGGAAAATGATAGCAATGCATAGAACAAGTAAATACGAAAATGCAGTAGAGTATAATTTCAAAGAAGAGAGGGAAGTGGTAGAAAAAAGTAGTGAGAAGTAATGGATAGGTTGTAGAGTTAGTAGAGCAAATGTACAAGGTAAATTTACAGCAGCTACAGAATTAGTACAGGGGAGAGTAATATGTAAAACTACTCAAGAATCACATAGAAAGCATTTAACATCTTTACAAGTTAGACAGATAACTAGTGGTCTGCATAAATACTTAAAGGCACAAAAGCGCTACGGCACAGTCTCTGAAAACTATACAGAGCAACAAATTGAGTACAGCGAAAAAAAAACAATCTGAAGAGATACAAGCGAAAGTAACAGTGTAGTAAAATAAAATTGCATGGTTATGCGATGACCTGAAAAAATCTACACAGATTAGCCAATAGAAGTAAGATGTTAAAACAAAAGTCACAAATTAATAATATCCGAAATCCTCACACTAATAAGCTTACTTCAAATATGGTGGAAATGCTTATTTTTAAAAACATTCCATGGAGATCTTAATAAAGATAAAAATAATCCTGATCACAAAACTGGCAATTTAAAGAAAAATGTTACTTGTAAACTAAGTGACCAACAAATATCTTGGCTGAATAAGCCTATAACCCTGACAGAAGTTAAATAAGTAAAACAAAAAAAAAAAAAAGGAAAAATGGTAAAGTTCCAGGGTTAGATAGCTTAAGTATGCAATTACATAGTCTGTTTCCATTAAATATTTTAGAATTACGGAGTGATGTTTTAATAACTCAGGGTGATAAAATAATTCCTCTTGGAAATTTTCTTTAATCTCACGTATACCTAAAGAAAGGATAATAAGCTAATCTCCTCATTATTTCATTATTAAATGTAAACTATAAAATATTTACTTCCATTTTCGCCACAAGATTCAGAGGTATAGTAAATAAATTAATAAAGATCAGATAGGATTATAGTCAACAGATTAACATGATAATATAAAAACAGCTTAGATCTAGCAAATGGAATGAACAAGAAACTGGCCCTATATACATTCAATATACTAAAGTATGCATTTGCTGAAATGGTGAATTCTGGAGGAATAATGCCAAAGGATGTAGACATTGAAGGTGTAAGACACTGAAACACAAAATGCCAAATGTTATGTAAACTCATGCAGATCGCACCGAGCCATGTATACAGCATACGTTAAGACGTGCCACTTTTTGCTTCTATCCATAGTCTCTCCAACAGCAGAAGTGTCCCTAACATGGCCACCTGGTTAATATGCTTCAATATCACAAAGGAAGTGAAGTACTGCAACCAAAATATTCAAACAGAAGAATCCAATTTGAGTGCTACTAAGAACTGTAACACATTAAAGATATCACTCATTCACCTTAGCACTGTATGTTCACCTGAACATAGTTTTGCCAGAAAAAAAATCCAAGAAATACAGTAATCCCTTTCAGTACCTGTGAAAGCTCTAAAGGTTTATACTCACTGTCTACAATTTTCCTTGTAGCCCAAATCTTCAGATAAATATTAAGAACTGTTACTACATAAACAACTGTCACTAAAAATAATTAGGTGATCCTTATCGTACTGTTTTATAGGATACAGTGCTGTCCAAGTCAGCTCACTAAGCTGACTTGTAATCTGTTAACACAATTTCACAAGTGCCTCTGGTGTGCTATGGTAAACTGCAATTCCTGCATGAAATGTATAAACGTTTGTGCAATTTACTACTAGAATTGAACTGATTTGATTCTGGAGTTTTACTTGTCTGTCCTTTATCAGTTTGTGAAGTTAGCTCATACAGTAAATTACACTGCATTATCTCCTTACATGGGATCTGAACCTTTGACACCACCATTACTTTTAAAATGTAACTGACTAAATTCTACACTCTGTAAAACTAGCAAAACATTATTTAATAGTTGTAAATGCTCTTCTTCTGCCTCTGTCTGTATCAAGATATTTATGCATCGCAACACTGTATTGGCATAATTCAATAGTCTTTTGACAATGCCCGATGAAACAAAATACACAACAAATTATTTGCAAAATCTGTAATTGTAAACAATTTATTTTGGAAGCTGGCTGTCACTTCTGGTGTACCATACAAAACACATGCTACCAGAATGGTGCATGTTTATTCATTTCAAATCTAGTACTGGCCTGTAACTGCCACCTATTCTTTCATACTGACCATAAAAATGAATCGAAGAGACTTAATTCTGTTACTTTACTACCCTTTTCTTTCCAGTTTATATGAATGTCTCTAATTATTAATCTGAGAATAAGATTCATTTTCTGAAAATGGGGTAACTTTTCTTCCTATACTTCAGCTGGGGAAACTGAACCAGAATTTATTTTGTCTTTAGCCCATTAATCTGCATATTCCTGTACTGATTTTTCAGATTCTGTACATCTATACACACATTTTTTACAAGTGTCTTCTGTTTACACTACTGCACATTCTGTAGAAATATCTATCCATAAAAATCTTACTGAAGTCTAAAACATTCAACTCTGACATGTCCGTTCTTAGCACGGTACTGTCACCCTGAGAACTGTTCACTCTTGTAACCTTTGATCTTTCAAATCCGGATAATAATAATATAAACATAGTTGTGTCCATCGGTAGAGGTCTATTAGTAGCTAAAACTGAAGTGTCTATATTAATTAATACATTATTCCATAATTTCTTTCCTGTAAACAATGAAATATACAGCCTATTTATTTCTACCATAAATGTCAGATAAATCATCTGGTTTGGTGCTGGACTGCCACACCATTTACAGATATTCTGAAAATCCATTTCTATATAACTAGTAACATTTACTTGAGATTTTGTATGCATTTCTCATTTTGACCAATGTACTATCCTGAAATCTGCATGTCAAGTATACTGGCTGTATTGTCCGGCTCTGTATTTGCAATACTGTGACTAAAAACTCTGCATTTTGAATTACATGTGTTGTAGCATTTACACTGATTTCCGAAGACTGTAAACTAGAAGTTACAATTTGTGCACTATTTATATCTGAAACTATACTGATGTCAGAAGCTGAAAATACTGTTGTTTCTGTAAACACTTATTCATACTGTGGACCATGAGAAGTTTCTCTCTATCTCATTTATTAGAATTTCTGTGTTTTAACCCTTTTGCATCTGGAAAGATTTAACTTTCTTGAATTGACAAAGTTCAGATTTCCATTTTCAGAACACATTTTTTAGACTGCTTTATCCTCCACTGTCTGACATAGGTATACAATTTACATTCACTGATGCTTTTATTGTAGAGGTCTTTAAACTTTTCTGAGAGCTAGTGTTTGATTTAGCTACAAAATACACCAATAAAAATGAATGCTCACAAAAGGGAAGTTGAAGGGGCAGTGAGATGGTGGCCAGTCATCTCACAGCTTCTTCAAACTCACTCTTGTAAGGATTTCTTTGCCTCGTCAATGTCACACTGGTAGCTTGAAGGTCTGCTATTCTGTTGTCTTTTTTGCAAATTCGAAAGTTTTATGACACTTTACTGTAGATTTGTTTTACTGAAATAAAGTCCTTAAGGAGCATTGCTGCTCTGCAAATTATACATACTCTTTATGCTTATGAACAGCTGCAGGGCTGCTAAGGGGTTTTGGGACTCACTATAGTTCTCAATACTGTCCCCCAACCCAAGCCACGGAGTGCCATAGTGGGAAATGAAATAAATGTCTATTTTTTAATTACTCAGAGCTGTACTGTACAAATGCCAAATATCTCAGCTTCTCCTTTATGTGCCAAATTTTCATGTACTTTACAGAATAAAAGTCTTCACTCACCATGAGTTTGATGAGGGAAATTAAATGGATACTCCACAGCTAGTGGTGGAAAACGTGATGTTATCCACGTCTCTGGATGCTAGCACAGTAATGCCTTTCCAAAGAACTAAGCTGCAGACTGCAAACGTGGTAAGAAAACATAATATATACATGGAGGTGTGGTACATGAGTCAACTCTTTTGGCAATAGATGCTGAGTAGTTCACTCTGAAGAGAGGTCAGTTCATGCAGAGAACACTATAGGATTTTGATACATAAATAATAGTGGCAGTACTGCCCACTGAGCAGAATCTGACATGAGCTTTGCTATGATATGGCTGAAGGATGGTACACTTCTTAAAAGTTAAGGTGTGCCAGTAACTGTATAGCATTCATGCATTTGTAAAATGTGGAATATTCAAAGTGTATTCGCCTAGTGTATTTTTCGATGCTGAAGAAATCGAGATCCTACATTCTTGTGTGTCAAGGAATATACAAGATGCTAGGTGTCCTTGGTTTAGTGTCACCTGTGAAGTATGTACTATCAATCGGCTATTAAAAGTACAGAAAATATCATCAGTAATGCAACTAGTAAGGGATGCTGGTTTCATTTCATGCAAAACATTTAGCACACGTTACAACAGCTGGACCTTAACATATTCTACAGACAAAGCACATATTTTCAACTGCATGTAAAGAAATGAGTTGCCTTAGTTTTCCAGAGTGAAAATGAGACTTAGCAAACTTTTGCAGAACTCAGCAGTTTCCACCCGAGGATGTCGAACTATTGAGATATTTCATGGATTAGTATCTGCTTGGGGAAGCTACACAAATTTGTAACACAGGCAGCTGTAATGTCAAGATATCCACCCTCTATATTCCCTATAAAATTTTGGAACTGCAGTGCACTAAATGAACTATGTATGCCTCGCATGCAAAAACACAGTGTGGAAGTGTGGCATAGATGGATACACTGCCTGCTAGATAAACTAATTTCCAATCTTAAATCTATTGTGTAACTCTGCCAGAGAACAGACTTGTTGTGATGAGCTGCACCTCAGGGTATCCATTGTTGTGACAGTTTCTCTAGCAAGACCCAAGTTCAGGCAGGGACATGACAGGTTTCATTATATGATCGATAACATGGACAAATACCGCATTTAAGAGTTTGACTGTCACTGCGCTGCTTAAAATGTTAAATACTAAAGCAGATGTACTGTGGGCGATGGGCTGTGAGACAAAATTCATTTACACCTATTAGTTCGTTTGTAATCACGGATACATCTATGCTAACATTTCCTCCTTTCACTTGTCAGATTTACAGTTGTATAAGCATATTATAACATCTTTGTACACTACAGGCCTGATCCCAGAAGACGTGCTCTCAGTGTAAGTGACCACTTACTCAGAGCAGATGTTTTGGAAATTGATCCCCATACAAAGCCTATTTATAGGCAGAACACACACACACATATATATATATATATATATATATATATATACATACACCAGCTAAACTGCGGTGGTGGTGCTGCGGTAGCGTTGTCGCCTCACAGTAAGACATTGTCCCGTTCGATTCTCAGCTAGAGCGTCTTCTGTGTGGAGACATGCATGAATGGGCGTACCTTCGTTGAAGGTTGTGCGTCAGAGCTGGCAACTCTGCACATAAAAATCTTCTGCCAATCATTAGCGGACCGGAGTTCCATTGTGGTGACCCCTAACCGGGAAAAAGCCGAAAGACACAACAACAACAACAACAATATATACCAGCTAAACATGGCAGGATAAACTGATCAGTCTAATAAAGATAAAAACAGATAAAACGTATTTGGCAATGGCAAGTGCTTTCACACTATAACAGTGCTTCAAAAAGCCAACCTACATAGCTCATCAATTAGTGCTTCAAGGGTCTGGATTTCAATTTAGCCCTCAAAGGGATGTTGCCATTAAGTCCTGGTTTCCTGTGTGCTTGCAGCCTAACTATCCAGTCAATCTCAAGATTCTCAGTCCATAGCCTTATGTCACCACCACTCTTGCTCTCATTACACAGTTGTAAAATAAGACAACTAAAGCTGTAATGAATACTAGTAGCTATCACGTTTAAACAAAGCACTCTTGGTATTACCTTTCCTGATACCACTGATGTGCTCTGTAATCCGTTCCTTTAATAACCTATTGGTCTTTCCTATATAAAAGCAGGTACATGCCTACATAGCATACACAGTACCAGATCCTATCCAACATCTTGTTCAGTCTATCAACATCTCAACCCCAGGCACATTAGCTCTAGATCCAAACACTACCACAAACTAATAAACAAATTTCTGAAGTTCATCACCAAGTATAGACTCAACCTAATACTTGGTGGTGATATTCACCCCAACCCTGGCCCACTCACTTCAGATACACATACCCCCTCTACTTGTAATCTAAGCTACAAACCTACAATTTTATAGGCCAACTAACTCTCTCCTAGTCTGTCATCTCAATATTAGAAGCATTAATAACAAGGTACATGAATTGCATGCACTTCTGGATGTCCACTCCGCTGAGATTCTCTGTTTATCTGAAACCTGGTTAAAACCTAACACTAAAGACAATGAAGTGTTACCACCTGGGTACAACATACACAGGCTGGATCGTGCTTCGAGAAAGGGGAGTGGGGTAGCTGTACTCTATAAATCTGAGTTGAATGTCACCATAGATGAAATACAACCTCCTCAGATTAATAACTCTGCGATTCTTGCCACCAAATTGCAATTTAATAAAAATAAATGCATTAATATCATCTGTATGTACATTCCCCCAGGTAATGATATATCTACATTTGAAGATATCCTGCACTGGTTATCATGTCACTACCCCCAAGAAACCCTACTCCTTGGAGACTTTAACATAGACTGGGGCACCTGTTCCTTAGAATCCCCAACCACCCATATTAACCTGCATGCATTTACACAAATCATATCCACCCCCTACCAGGATAGGTAAACCCAACCAAAAAGAAAGTATACTTGACTGGGTACTCATAAACAGTCACCCCCAACTGTACACCTCTGGTACCCTCCTTAATGGCTTATGCGATCACCTTCTCACATATGTAATTAAGCACAAAACCATTAATTCCCAACAACCCTTACTCAGAAAGGTTAGAAACAATAAAAACTTTGACCCTGCCAAATTCCAACAAGAACTAAACTCAAGTAATTGGTCTATTCTAAAACACCTCCCCTTAGAGGAAGGAGTAGCATACTTTAACAACAAATTCCTTGAGATCCTTGATTTGCATGCACCTGTTCATTCAAAGAGAATGAACCAACGCAAAAACTGCACCATGGCTTTCTATAGAGTCTAAACTCAAAATGACCCTTAGAAACAAAGCATGGGCTTTATGGCGTTCTTCCAAAGACCCTCAAGATCACATTAAATACAGGCAATCCAGGAACGAAACCAAAAAATCAATTTTACAAGACAAAAAACAATACTACTGTAATTTACAGACAGTAAATCAAAATAACCCTCAGAAGTTTTGGGCAGGTTTAAATAATCTACTACATCCTGGACAAACTTCAACCCCAATCCCTGCTGCTACTATTGATAAAACCCCTGAAGATGCTTCTGATAGTTTTAACCAATTCTTTACTGAGACAATTCAAGCCCTAGCTAGCCAACTACCTCCTAGCTCCCCTGGTTCTGAAAGTAGCACCCCTAGAAACCTACTTGCATTCAGCTTCCAACCAGTCGCCACTTCACTTATCCATACCTTGATCAAAAAATTAAAACCCACTACACTTTCTGCTGATCAACGCCCTGCCGAGTACCTACAAAAATCAGCTGATGCTATTGCTTACCCAGTCTCAATACTAATCAATCGAACCATAGTAGAAGCTAAAATTCCCACCATCTGGAAAATATCCTATGTAATCCCACTTCACAAAAGAGGCAGCTCTACTGAATTCTCCAATTATAGGCCAATAGCTATACTCTCTCCACTTGCAAAGATTATGGAAAAATGTATTCACAGACAATTTGTGCACCACCTAATCCAAAATCGCCTTATGGCAGACACTCAGCATGGCTTCCATCCTCATCACGGCACTACTTCAGCCCTCCTAGCCCTTTACTAACACCATAAACCATAATCGCAACAATAATTATATATCCTCAGCCCTCTTTTTGGATCTTTCCAAGGCATTCGATATGGTTGATCACCAACTTTTAATCCACACCGTGCAAACATTCTGTCTAGATACTAGAGCCCTCCAATGGTTTCAATCCTACCTGAATGGTCGACAGCAGGCTGTCCTCTGGCAGAACAAACTCTCTAACCTTCTACCCAACACCCTCGGAGTACCACAAGGCTCTATACTAGGGCCCTTGCTGTTCTCCATCTTCATTAACGACCTTTATACTGTCATCCCAAAAGTCAGCTGTATCCAATATGCCGATGACTCTACACTGATTTGTTCAGCCACATTTCAAGTAGAGTTATGGTCAGCTACCCAGACCACCTTTATTACAATAGAAAACTGGCTTTCTGAACATTGTCTGATCCTAAATCCCAAAAAAACTAAAACGCTGTTATTTTCACCAACACGTAGGTCTACCGCTTTCACCTTTACCATAAAATCAAATGATGGCACAATAATCTCCCCTGACCCATCTACAAAACTATTAGGTGTCATCATAGACAATAATCTCAAATTTGACCTACATGTTAACCAAACTATCAAAACCATCAATAAAAAACTAGGGTCACTTTACAGAATAAAAGCCTTCCTAACCCCTCCAGCTAAAATTGTCATAGCTCGCTCTCACCTTCTTTCGACCCTTCTGTATGCATCCCCTCTACTCTCGAATTTGAACAAGACTGTCCTTAAACTCTCAATGTGCTACAACCACATTGCCAGGTTTGCCACTGGGCTGCCTTTTAGGACACATCATTGCATCAATCTAAATCAGCTTGGTTGGCTTGAACTACCTAGCCTAATCCAGTATAACCAACTGATTATGGCCTATAAAATCCTCTATAATCCGGACAATACTCCTGTACTTAAAAATATTATCACCCCCTATAACAATCCTAGACTGCTTCGATCCTCTAACAAACTACTAATTCAGACTAGCAAAATTAATAACACAGCCGGTGATTCTCTCTTTGCAAACTCTGTAAGTAGATCCTGGAACTCTCTTCCAGCTGATATTACCTTACTTTCCACCTTAGGTCAATTTAAAACTAGACTCAAACAACATTTGTCACTTAACTGGCTATGTCAATGCATCAAGCCTGGCTAACTCGAATGTGTAAAAATCTGGTAACCAGTTTACTGTGTAATTTAATTTAATCCTGACTTGTGCTCAGGACTAACTGTAACCTGTGGAACTTGTTTAACTTGCTTACTTATGTAATCTCTGTAAATAGTCTGTTTGTAATAAGTAATGCTGGTATTATGTAATGCTGTATCTGCTTACCCTTGGAGCTTTTCTCCCCGGGCCTCCGCTGAAAATGGACATGCATCCAGTCGGACTATCCCGGTCAACAAATGTAAAATAAATACATAAATAAATAAAATACATAGGTCTAAGTAGACCAGAAGCATGAAACAACAATCATAAAAAATCAAATGTATACTCAAATCTGGTCATAGAATGAAAAAGGACTAATTGGCAGAACTATACCTACACACAACAGTGCCTAATCTATCACAGCCAGGTCTAGTTACACCATAAGAATCATAACAGAGCCTCCTCTGTAATGACAAAACAATTTTACAGCTAAAACGAAGAACACTACCAAGCAATTTCTCACATCAGTGGTCAGCCATCAAAATAGACCAATTCCTTTTAATGACATCACAAACCAGAGAGACATTGTTGGGCTATGTCAGATTTATTCTCATCACATTCTATGGAATATTTCTAGATGTTCACATTTACCTGAAACAAAAATGGTATGGCTGGCTAGAGGCAAGAACCTGATCAATAGCAGATCTAATCTCAACCTCATGGTAACCTCTGCTCAAAAAGTCATTCTTCAACTCATTAAACGTACTGAACATATCACAATATCTTTCAGCCTTGTAAAACTGGTTCTTTAACACATTCTTATGTATATATCTCAGATGCATACTAGCTTTATGCAAAACACTATTCTTAGTAGGCTTCTTATACAAACTAGCGGAAAGAATAGCATCACTACTGGTGATACAAGCATCAAAAAATTCTATCTTTTCATCTGACCAATTCACATTAAATCTCAAAAATACTCATTGTACTGTGCAAATAAGTGACAAAATCAGATAAACTCTCACTCGATCCCTGCCAAATTATAAACCATCATCCACAAAGTGCACATAAAATAAAACAACTCCTACATGGACTGCGATCACTACACATGATTAAGGTATCACCCTGCCATGACCATGCTGGCATACCTACTGGCACATCTAGTGTCCATAGCTATACCAATCTGTTGCAAGTAAAGATCATCACCAAATAAAAACATTCTTGGGCCTGAAAGCAGGACTTCAACAATCAGGGCAGACTTGCACAGAGCAACTCTTTTCGAATCTGGCCCTACGTTTTAGTAGGTTCATGTTCTGTACATTTTAGTTGGTCTGTAATGGGTTTTCAGGTGACAGTGTTGATTTGTGTTCTTTCTTTTTACGTGATGGAATCAAACTGGCCAGCTATTGTGATGTCAGTTATCCATTTTGGCATTTTGTGATTCACTGTTGAGTTACTCTGCAAACTGGAGTAACTGACATTTTTTTTCATGATAATGTGTGCCAGGATAAAGCAGCTTTGATACTGATTGTATTCTGAACACAGTACTGCAGAAACCCAAGCAGTTGTTTTAGCAATAGTAGTACAGATATAGGCTGAACTTTTAGTTTCATAAAATGCAGACTAGACATTTATTACACTAATAGTGTTTTTCTTTAAGTACTATATTAAACACAATAGTTAGTACACACTTGCAAATTAAAAAAGAATCTGAACGGCTTTAGCTGAAGCCATACACAATATTTGATTGCAACAATGTACCAAGTAAAACCAAAATATTCTACCTAAAGGAGCAGAGTGAAGGAGGTGCTTTGTTAACTGCTGAAAAAGAGTTGGGTTATAAAAGTGATTTTAAAAGAAGATTTTTGATTACCTCATAATTACAGTACAACTACATTAGATTCATTTCAAACATTTTGTGTACACTGCTCATCAACTCACTCCTACATCAAGGAAACTACTACTTCTTTCAGCTTCTTCCTGGTCAGGGGTCGCCACAGCAGATCACCTGTCCGCTCATGATTGGCAGTGGAGTTTTACAGTGTCGAGTTGCCAGCCCGACGCCCAACCTTCCTAAACATATCATTTAAACTTCTACTTAGTGGAAACATATACTCCAACCCTGGACCATCAACAACTATTCCAAACCTCAATACACCTAAAAATTCAACATACCAAAACCATTCCTGCCAATGTCAAAATTCCACTCATTAAAACTTACTAACTTCAACAACGTATCTGTAATATCATAACAATTCCAAACATGGTTGCTTCTAATAACCCGGATGTTACGACTAACAGAAATTTGGCTGAAACCAAATGTTGCTGTGCTTCTTTCGGCTTTTCCCGGTTAGGGGTCGCCACAGCGGAACTCTGGTCTGCTATTGATTAGCAGTAGATTTTAACGGTGCCAAGGTACCAGCTCGACACCCAACCTTCAACAAAGGCACGCCCATTCACGCATGTCCTTCGAACGCCACTCGACCGTGGGAAGGACATGCAGACTCCACACGGAAGACGCTCCAGCAGAGAATCGAACAGGAGAAAGTACAGTTTTGTACCTACCATAAATGTAGATGTTAGAGTGTTCACACTGCTGCAGTCATTACACTTGGATTATCCTGCAGTCAGGCGGTCCCGCAGTCGACCAGAGTTCCAAAGTCTTGGTCCAACGTCAGTTGCTGTCGCTTCTTCACTGACATCAGTGCGCCAGAGGTATACAAGATGCATCTGACAATTTTCTTCATTTTTTTTTGCCCCAGATGTCAGGTGCCCCCAAGTAGGTAGGCAATACATATTGCTAATAAAAAATACACATATAAAATAAAAACAATACCTTCAGTTACAAGCAAATACACCACAAAGGTTGTATAGGATAGAAAGGTATAGATCAGTCCAGCTAGTTCGGAGGGGATGGAGGGAGGGTAACGTGGACTGCAGCAGTGTGAACACTCTAACATCTACATTTATGGTAGGTACAAAACTGTACTATGTTCATCGTGTTACACTGCTGCAGTCATTACACTTGGGTAGAATCCCAAAGCTAAGGTTGGGTGGCTGGTCTATAAAGAGTTAGGATTGGCTATGAGGCCCTGCAGAACTGCAGTGGCAAATCCTGCTCTGCATTTAGAGTAGAGGCAGGTAGTAATGTTTGGTAAAGGTGTGCACTGAACTCCAAGTTGCAGCCTCCAAAATTTCCTTGGTAGGTACTCCTCTGAGAAAGGCTGTTGAAGTGGCTGTTGCCCTGGTGGAATGTGGCCTAATGCAATTTGGGACTGGTTTTCCATGCTGTGTGTAGCAGTAATGAATACAGTGTCCTATCCATTTGGATATAGTCTGCTTTGAGATAGCCTTGCCCTGTGATCCTGCAGCACATGCTACAAACAGTTGCTCAGTTTTCCTGAAAGTGTTTGTTTTGTCGAAGTAGAAGCATAGCTGCCTGTGTATGTCCAAAGAATGCAGAAGTTTCTCCCCTTTATTCTGGGGGTTTGGATAAAAGTTGGCAAGTGGATGGTTTGGTTAAGAGCCACACTAGATACCACCTTTGGCATAAAGGTAGGGTTTGTCCTTAAAGAAACCCTGTCCTGATGAAAAATTATAAAAGGTTCCACTCCCATTAATGCCTGTAGCTCTGAGACTTTTCGTGCTAAAGTTACTGCCAGGAGGAGAGCTGTTTTCCATGACAAAAATTTTAGAACGGCTGTATTGGCTGGCTCAAAAGGTGGTAGGGTCAGTTTTTCCAAAACGAAATTGAGGTCCCAAGTTAGTGTTGGTGCTCTCCGGGGTGGTCTTATGTTTTTAGCCCCTTTGAGGAACTGCTTTAGCAAGGGATGAGAGAATAAAGAGGATCCGTGTTGTAATGTGCTGAAATGGCAGAGGCGTGTATCTTAATTGATGAGAAGGATAGGCCTCTGTCCAGCATCTCAGTTAAGTATTGAAAAATCTGAGGAATGTTTGGAACAAGAGGGTCAAGGCGTTGAGCCTGGTTCCAGGCGCAGAATTGCTTCCATTTTTTGTGAGTAAGCTTTCCTGGTGCTAGGCCTCCTGGCCTCCAAAATGACATCCATAACAGCTTTAGAGAAAGGTGTTGCCTGTTTGACTAATGAATCTGTCATGCAGCCAGGTTTAGGGTTTTGAGCTGACCGTGCAGGACCTGATTGTTTTGTTGAGTCAGAAGGTGTGGAATTTGAGGCAAAATCCATGGTGGGCCTTGAGCTAAGTTCCTTCAGATAGGGTACCAGTGCTGGCATGGCCAGTCTGGAGCAATCAGGATCATCTGTGGTTTTTCTCGTCTGGCTTTTAGGAGTAACCTTTGAAAGGAGAGGCAGTGGCGGGAAGGCATAAACTTTTAGGTTTTTCCAGCTGAACAAAAGAGCATCCACTTTTCAAGCTTGCTTGTGATAAGTCCTTGTGCAGAATTTTTGTAGTTGGCAATTCAGTGGGGAGGCAAAAAGATCTATGTCTGGGCATCCCCATTTTTGCATTACCATGCTGAAGATTTGTGGATTCAATTTCCATTCGTGAGGGTCCATGATATTACTGCTTAGATTGTCTGACAGTATTTTTCTTTCCTGGCAGGGATTGTGCTTGCAGGTGAACTTGATACGTTAGAGCTGTGTTCCACAAGGTCATGGCTTGCCTGCATAGGGGATAAGAATGAGTGCCCCCTTGCTTGTTTATGTACCACATTACTGTGGTGTTGTCTGTCTTTAGTAATAATTGTCCTGGATGCAGAAGGTCCCTGAAAGCTGTTAGGGCATTTTGAACAGCCAACATCTCTTTTTGATTGATGTGAAGATGCATCTGGTCTGTGGTCCACTTGCCCTGAATGCATTTTCCTGCCATGTGTGCTCCCCAGGCATAATCCGAAGCATCCGTTGTTAGAGTTTGCCTGGCTGTGGGTAAGATAAAAGGCTGACCCTTGTTTAGGTGACATGCCTGTGCCCACCATCGAAACTCCTGCTGTAGGTAGGGAATCATTGGTATTACTGCTTCTAAACTGAGAGTGTGTCGAGTCCAAACACTTTTTAGGTACCAATGTAATTTCCTCATGTGCAGTCTGGCATATGGTATTAGTAGTATGCAGGATGCCATGAATCCCAGGGCCTGCAGAATTTTTCTTGCAGGGAGATGGGACTCTCTTGCCAGTAACTGAAAATATTGAGTTAGTTGAACTTGTTTATCTGGCGTGAGGTAAGCCATCTGGGCCGATGTATTTAAGCTGGCACCCAGGAATATAATCTGTTTGTGAGGGCACTAATTTTGACTTCTTTTTGTTTACTGTGTACCATAGAGAAATTAGCAACTTTTTTACAAATGCCAGATGCTGTAGAAGAATGTCCTTTCTCTCGGCTTGAATGAGGCAGTCGTCCAGGTATGGATATATTTGAACTAATTTTTGTCTGCAAAATGCAATTACTGGTGCCAGGCACTTTGTGAAGACCATGGGTGCAGTAGATATGCCAAAGGGCAGTGCTGAGAATTGGTAGTGCATTGTACCAGCTTTGAATCTGAGGTATCTTCTGCAATTTTGTCTGATAGGGACATGCAGGTATGCTTCTTTGAGGTCCAGAGTAACAAGCCAAGCCTTCTTGCCCAGCATGGGCAGAAGCTGCTGTAATGTCAACATTTTGAATTTCGGAATATCCAGGTAAGTATTCAGAATTGAAAGGTCTAGTATGGGCCTCCAGGCCTTGTCCTTTCTGAGGACCAGGAAGAGTCGAGTAAAGTCCTTGTCCTTGTTCCTGTTGTGGTACTTTTTGAAAAGCTCTCATGTCCATGAGGGCTAAAATTTGTCTTTGTGCCTCTGCCCATTGATTTTGTGGCAGTTCTGACATTCCTTTTAGCCTTGGTAAAGTATGAAAGTGGAACCTGTAACCTTGAGACACAATATTCAGAACCCATTTGTCTTGGGTGATTGTTTGCCAGTTTTGAGAAAAAAGTGCTAGTTTTTCCCCCTAAGGGGGCTTCCAAAAGGGAAGTGCTTGGCGTACGAAGGGGAAAGTCATTGTGACTGTTTCCTGTACAGTTGAGACTTGTCCTCACCTCCTTTTGGGGTTGAGATGCCCCACTGTCATTGTCTGTTTGAGCCTTGGGGTTGAGATCTGCCTCTTGGGCGTCTGTATCTGCCTCTCTGTGGCCTGTCTGACACTGGAAAGGACTAATTCTTTGTTGGCCAATTTCTGCTAAATCGAGGTGGCTGTACCTGTAAGAAATCCTTGACTGTTTGCATAGATTTAGCTTTATCCTCCATTTTCTTTAACAACTCTTCTGCCTTAACACTAAACAAGGTATCATGCTGTAAAGGAGCATCCAATAATTTTGCCTTAACATGATCAGGTAAACTCTGTTCTTTTAACCAAGCATGTCTTCAAATCACAGAACCTGTAACTGCGGCTCTACAAGAGGCCTCTAAAGAATCAAAACCACATTGCAGAGTATGCTTTCCCACCTGTTCAACTGCATGCAATAAATCCTGCATTTCTTTACAATCAGGAGCTTCTGAGCTTGCAAGCATTTTCTGTTTTAACTGAGCCATTAAATATTGTTGGTACTTAAGCATGTGAAACTGGCAATTTAAAGCTCTTACTGCTAAAGTTGCAGAAGTGTAAACCTTCTTTCCCCATCTATCCAAAGCTCTGGAATCTCTATCATAGGATACTGGATTTTTTGCAATAGAAGACTTAACCCCTTTTGGACCCTGGGAAATAGCTTCTGGATCAGCAGAAGGGTTTTTGTAAAGAAACTTGTGAGAGAGTCAGGGACTCTATAATACCCATCTGGCTTGGCTGGAGCAGGGGGCAAAGAATCAGGAGATGAGCTGGATTCAGAGAACACATCATCCACAATATCCAGCACAGACCTGTGCTGAGGCAATAAAAGGAAATCCCTGAGCCTTTTCTTGGATTCAGAGTAATTCTGACTTTCCCAATGGAAATGCTCCTACATGGTATGTAAAGTTTCCCCAAAAGAATAATCCTCAGGAGGAGAAGCTGAAGGGATAGATTCTTCAGCATCAGAGTCCTCATAGGGGGGTTGAGAGTATCCCTGGTCTGAAGAGGAATCAGAGGAAATGGAAACCAGATCAGAGGAATCATAGTCTGTATCCTGCCTAGGCCTGTTCTCAGGAGGGGGATGGGAACCCCTGATTAGAGTAATGAGGTCTTCGGTCATTTTAAGCATCTGTTTCTTAGGCATGGAGGACTGTCCAGGAGAATGTTGTACTTGTTTCTTTGTCTTTAATGGTAAGTTGTGAAGGTCTGAAAACACCCTCAGAAGCAGATGCCTGCTCAGCGGCTCTGGACCCATCTGAGGGATTAGTTTCCGTAGGCCCAATACCTTGAGTTTCCAGAGGCCTAGTTGTCTCCACGTGGGAGTTGGAAGCGGCCTGTGGCTCTGAGGTAGTGGGTGTCAGGGGCTGCGAAAGTGCCTCACTGAAACCGGCGACTGGCCTAGAAGAGGTTTCATCGCCGGTTTTGGACCTCGGATGCCTGTCTTTATCCTTGTCTTTGTGTTTTTTCGGTATTGAAGTCGTCAGTTGATCCGACGGCATAATATAATTGAACTTTCGGCCAAAGCAGTGCAAAGCAAAATCAAAACGTCTTTTTATAGTGTGTTTGTTAAATTTTGCACAAAACCGACAACTAGTGATGTCGTGATCAGGGCCTAGGCATGGAATACAGTAAGAGTGGAAGTCCTTATGAGGTATTTGCTTCCCACAAGAAATACAATTGTTAACTTTTTCTGACATCGGTCTGAGGCAAGAAAAAAGTTTCCCCAACGGGGTACTTAGCTTTATTGAAGACTTTGGATCTGAAATTAGACTTCAAAAATCTCAGGAGTTGGCCACCGGCACTTGTGAACTGCTTCTGCTTCGAGGACCGTGCGGTAAGAAAGACTGAAGAAAATGTCGGATGCATCTTATATACCCCTGGTGCACTAACATCAGGGAAGAAGTGACAGCAACTGACACCGGACCAAGACTTTGGAACTCTGGCCGACTGTGGGACCGCCTGATGGCAGGATAACCCAAGTGTAATGACTGCAGCAGTGTAACACGAACATCCTCTTGCTGTGAAGCAACAAATCTATTGCTGCACCACCGCGGCTTGAAACCAAATGTTGCTCATGAAACAAGACGTCCATGGATATAGCATCTTATGGTTATACTGCAAAAATAACCTATAAATATGACCCTACTATCAAGACATACCCCATTTCAACAAAGCCAATATTCTTATCTTATGGCTTCAACTTAATTCACATAAATCCATATGCAAAATAGCACTACGCAAGCCATAACATAACCCAAACAATAATCCTTCCCTACTTGAAGGCATATTAAACTGGACATTCATAAAGATGTGAGACAATCGTACTAGGAGATATCAACATTAACTGGAAAAATTGTACTTAAAATCCAAATAAACTTGGTATGAACCTGTACACATTTACACAACCAATACAGCACTCTACCAGAGTCCATAAATAAACTAATAAAGTTGCTATTCTAAACTGGATAATAACAACAAATCTAGAAAATAAAACAATTTGGTGCATTACCAAAGTAAGTAAAGATCATCCTCCCTACAGAATCATATCTCTCAAACTCAAAACCTCCCCCATAGTATAACTTTGCTCATAACTTAAAACAACTCTACTCTAGTTATTTTCAGAGCTACTCTGAGACCATGCAACTGGCAAATATTTAAAAATCTCCTCTTGAGCAGCCCCCTCCATACATGAGTTGTAAAAATTTAGGCAAGATGCAGACAATTCAGTCAGAAAATAACTCCCAAGACAACAATTTAATACTAAACCTTACCAATAACTAAAATTATGGTTTAGACTTTTATTCGAACAAAGGTGAGCACTTTCGCAATAAAATCGCTTCTTCAGACAATATAGTCCGCTTTCGCAATAAAATCGCTTCTTCAGACAATATAGTCTGCAGTAGGGATTTTATATGGTCAGAAGTGATTTTAACGCAAAAGCACTCACCTGTGTTCGAATAAAAGTCTATTTGGATTTTACACTGCTCTTTGTCATTTGCTTTTTATTCACTTAACACCACTCAAGTATTCAACTGCGGTACCACCTTTATCTTTCTTAAAAGAAAAGCGCTGTCTGGGTCTGAACTGTCTACAAACAGCTGAAGTTAACTGAGTATGTGTCTACCTGTTTGAGCCAATATTCATTTTCCCCTGGAGAGCTGCTTTGGCTTGTAAGCAGCACCTCTCTAACACACTCATCTGGCATTTTCTCTCTTACTCCCTTCTGTTACTAAATAGTATCCATAAATGAAAAAAATACTGTTTGTTAATTTAAACTGAGACCACAATAGCCTACTGACACAAGGTTATTCTGTTTTTCCACAGGAGAAATGGTTAAGAAATGACTTATAGTTTCAAAGCAGTCCTTGGTCAATTATGATT
This sequence comes from Protopterus annectens, assembly GCF_019279795.1. Classification (NCBI taxonomy): domain Eukaryota; kingdom Metazoa; phylum Chordata; order Ceratodontiformes; family Protopteridae; genus Protopterus; species Protopterus annectens. The sequence goes on along the minus strand of NC_056735.1, from coordinate 1,242,774,599 downwards.
GTTTCTTAAACACAAACTTATTTTTGCTTTGGCTCATTAGCAGCAGTACAAAAGAACTGCCTGCTCACACGCTTGTTCTCCCCTTCCCTGTTTATTACCTTAAGCCAATTCCAAAGTTAATAAATATTACCTGTGGCAGGCACCATTTTTAAAATTACAACCACCCTTTGAGCACCTTATGTTCATTTATTAAAACTGCTGATTAATGATGTTTG